>NC_134404.1:30413975-30688975 GCF_038048845.1 Mixophyes fleayi | reverse complement strand
AGGATTGTCGTGTAAACACATTATTATTATTATTGTTGTTGTTGTTGTTTTTTTTATATAGTGTTACCATATTGCACAGAGAATATTTAATCAGTCTCGTCAGTTCCTGACATACAAACTCCACACATATTGTGCCCTTGGCGAACCAATGACCCCAGCACTGTGAGACAGCAATGCTAACCATATAGATACAAAAATAGTATGCAATGGCCATCTTCAGATAGCGTTCGCCATCGGGCACAATCTTTGATTTTCAGAACTTGTTAAATCCATATTTGGCAACTCTCCTGGAATGTCTGGGAGACTCCCGAATTCCAGGTAGGTCTCTCCAACTCCCAGGAGAGTAGGACAACCTCCCGCAACTGCCCACTTCACTAAGAATTAGTTCCGCAATGACGCGATTCTTAGGAAAGGGTATGGGCGGAGGGGGCCGGAATTAGATAAAGACGTCACTTTAGACCCCTCCCTGTGATGTAATGCCGCAATCGTGTCCTTTTAGCCCCGCTGTCAAAAGGCGTGATTACGGCATTACATCACAGGGATGGGTCTAAAGTGACGTCTTTATCTAAGTCCCGCCCCCTCCGCCCATACCCCTCCGAGAACTCTCTAACTGACTATAAAAGTTGGCAAGTATGGTTAAATCACGCAAAATAGCAGTCCCCATAGAAACCTATTTGAAGAGACAGGACATCTCCTATATCTGCTGCGATGCCTTAATGATACATTTACACAATTATTAAATATGCGGCTATGGCCCGAAAACTCTAGTTATCGTGGGATTTAATGAAAAATTTGATCAATAATTAGGCCCTAGTGTTTTAAGAAATCTTAGTCATATCTTGATATCTGCCTGGTTTGATAGTTCTTAACCTATGAGTTGTGTGTCCAAAAATGGGGGGCGACATGATCTTTATTACTAAAATGAAATGTTTCCTGCACACATATTTGAACATCTAGTGTAGCAGATTGAGCTGATTTCACAGCACTATAATATATTTGCTGGTTTGACCTTGTTTGAATAAACGTTCTACTACCATTAATAGTCATATCCTCTGAAGACCATAGGTCATGAAACACAGTCCTCCCTTAGTAAGCCAGAGCACCAAGGAAGTTTACACAAGTGTGTCCTATTGCTCAGTGTGTAACAATGTAGACAGCAAGTGTTTGTCTAAGATGGAATAATCTTTTTAATCTTGTTAAGCGTCCTTTTCCACTCACACTTGGCTCTTGACTCCTTTGTACTTTACAGTATTATGAGACTAATACATCAATCTTCACACTGTTTATGTAGTTTTTCTTGTTTTTACATAAAAGATCTAAAAAAAATCCCTTGATGATAGACACCGATTAAATGATAAGCATTAAGAAAGAAAACACTTTAGAAAGAATTATGACATTTTACAAAACCGGCTTGCTGCAGCAAGATGCAATGAATCACTCTAAGTGGGAAAGAGATTGGTAGAGACTGACAAGGGATAAACTATCTGGATCATCGCTCTGCATTGCTCCACGTCCCAGAGGAAAAGAGGAAATCTATCAGTAATTACAGTTCTGCTTGGCATACATAAGAAAATATTGCAACTGCTGCCGTAGAGCTTGGCATCGGCGACTAATCCAGGCATGGACACAGGTCTGCATTTAAGGTGCTACACTAGGCCATCAGTAATCGAAAACAAAAATGTTAGTAGGAGAAGTATGGACATTTTCTAAAGGGTTTACGTTGATACTTTTCAAGGGCAGCACAGTGGTTAGCATTGCTGAGTTCAGGTTCAACCAATGCTATGTATGGAGTTTGTATGTTTGTCTGGGTCTTCTCTGGGCCTTGGGTTTCCTCCCACAGTCAAAAGACATACTGATAGGTTAATTGTCTTGACTTGACAAAACAGATCCTAGTGTGTGGTGGGGAATTTAGTCTGTAATCTCCAATGGGGGAATGTCTGATGTGAATGATTCCATATTCTCTGTAAAGCGCTGCGTAATATCATTGGCACTATATAAATTAATAATACTTATCTGTCCATTGTGATAGTGTCAGGCGTCAGAATGAATACATTTTACATTGGAATGTAGAAGTGTGACTTGTATCTTACTGTTAACGTTATGCTTTTTAGTATTCGCTAAGATAAGTGTGTGCAGGACTATCCAGGAATATGGACCGGTCTGGCTTGTGAAAGGTTTTTTACTGTTCACTGCACGGAGAATAGGACATTCTTTGCAGTGGAGTTATGAGTGGTAAGTGCAGCCTGAGATGTTTCCCTCAATACCAGAACTGACAAGTGTTGTTAGCAGAATGGACGGGCAATGTGACCGAATGGATTCTCCCTATTAGGGCTGGACTTTAGTTTAACCAACTTGTTCTTAAATGTAGCCAGGTGGGCTGTATGTGCCTTGTTGGGAATCCAAAATACCTGGCTGTCCCCTCCCTAGGTTAAACAGGAAGCCTTAAGCTTCTAGAGCCCCCTCCATATCACATAAGCATGGAAGGGGTTAAAACCGGGAGGCTCTTAACAGCAACTATTGTTCTCCCTCTGGACTCTGCTAGACATTTGGGCACCAACCCAGCAGGGGAGAAACCTGCATGGGACTGCTCTTTTTCATCTCCCATCCGAAGTGACTCTGAGATAACCCAGTAGGGTGGGATTTCCATCATGGGAGATTTGTACATTTTAAAAAGATCTGCATGGTGGCCCAAGGTTCTACTGAGTCTGATGTTGGAATTCTGTCTCCTTTCAGTTTAATAGTGGTTCCTACCTCAAATCCTGCATCTCAGTTGCATCTTCATCGGAACGTCTAGCCTGGGGTAACTTCCCTCTACCCTGAGCTGCTGGTGGATCTGTTACACCTAGTCTGCCTACTGAAGCTGGGTGACTGAGGTGCGGGTACCTTCCACCTCGGTAGAGAGCATTGGCCAAGCGGTCAGGATCCACAAGATCGGAAGAGTACAGCAACAGCTTGGCCGGGAGTTGCGATTAATGTGTATGCGGCTAACAACTTGGCCAAATATATTATCCATAGCTTGACAGGAAAGAATAGGACTTAGCAGCTTGGTAGGAGATTGCCACATCCGCTGCTATAGACTTTGCTGTAACATTGAGGAGATGGGGATAAACGGCTCACCAGGTCCCTGTGTGCTGGTGTACTATTGTTGGATCACCATAGAAACTACCCACTCTTGGAGTTACAGCTTGGTCCAGAGTACAATTTTAACAACTTGGTTGAACGAACTTTCCCATAGCCATTAACAGCGATCCAGGTGTATTGTGTCTTTCTATTGTGTTGAACTAACAGCTTGGTTGGGGACTGCGGTACTCCCAGCATACTGATGTAACTTCCTTACAGTTGTCCTGGAAACTACATCAGGACCACTAGATATAAACCGCTTGGCCTGACAACTGTCTTTCTACAACTTGGCCGGCCTAAGGAATATAACAGTTGTTTAAGTGACCTAACGCTGCCACTAATGGGAAGGTGACTACGCTGATAGCTTCTTATTCTCAGAACAGAGGGTAAACGGTCAGGATTTTATTTTCAGTGAATTTAAAGCCTTCCTTTCTGTGACCTCTCAGCTACACGAGTAGAGAAAGCACTGCCAAAATGACTGGCATGTAATTTTTCTGGAGCAACCTATATTTCCAGCATAGAACCCACCCATGTGTTGCAGTCTCACATCACTGTGCTGGGGTACCAAGAGTCACCTGAGGCAAGTCCTAAAATGTGATAGCTTTACATATAAATGTTCACTACTACACCATACCATATATTGTCAGTGTTTTGTTCTTACCTCTCTCCTACTGGAATTACAAATAGCATTAATTCTCTACACTAGTGTGGCTTCATTCTGCTGTGCCCATCATTCCTCATTCAGTGCATGTTATCCACCTTGTTTAGATCAGTGCTCTTTTTGTCTAGCTTTCATAGATTAGACCCATGACAGCATATGAAGAATAAAACAAGCTGACGTCTATGGAAGCATACACACTTTGACAGCCTGGTGATGCCTTTACCAGCGTAGTTTGTGATGCTCTGTCAATGCATTCTTTCACTTTTCCTCTATATAAGAAATTCCCCAGGATATAAGCATCAATTAAGCGAATTACATATCTTATCAAGGTGCAGTAACACACTTAGCTGTTCTCTTTTATGACATTGTCCTGTCAGACCGTGGCAGTTGACGTTAGTCCTGTGAATGTTTTTTCCTCTGATTTAAACTAAGAAAGTGAGCAGCATGCTAGTTTACCTTTGTCGGAAAATTAAGAAACGGTTAACACGCTCCCAGTGTACATGTCCTTTCTACCCCAGGTGTGTGGTTATTTTAGTGGAGAATCTAAAATAAGGACACAATATTACTATACTTACATTTATGCTACTTTCTAGGCGATCAGAAAAGCAAACATAATGCTTTATTACATCACCGACTCAGACAAGGAAGTCCTCACATATTACTATCATCATCATCATCATTTTTTATATAGCGCCTCTGATTCCGCAGCGCTGTACAGAGAACTTTCACATCAGTCCCTGGCCCATTGAGGCTTACAATCTAAATTCCCTAACGTACACATACACACAGACAGACAGAGACAGACTAGGTTCAATTTTGATAGGAACTAATTAACCTACTAGTATGTTTTTGGCATATGGGATGAATACGGAGCACCCGGAGGAAACCCACGCAAACACGGGGAGAACATACAAACTCCACACTGTACAATATAAAATTCTTCAATTATGTAGACAACTTGCTCTTCAAATATTGTGGAACTACAAGTACCAGCAAACCCAAATATTGACTGTCCTTGTTTGGACAACAACAGCTTGAGAGCTACTGGTTTTAAACTATATTAGACGTGTCTGTTTTGCATCAGTCCACAGAACTACGAGCTGGATATAAATTTGATAAGTAGTTATGGCATTCTATATGTTAATTATGTTTTTAGTACATAAGTGGTAACACTATTTCCTGTACTGAATAGTGTGTTGTTCTCTGTTTCAAGAATTATAACTGGTGAGCATTAACTTCACCATTTATATATTTTGCCATCATCACTCATCAATGATATCAATAATTTTAATCTACAGTAGTTCATCATAGTATTAATGTTATTTATTTATTTTAATACGAAAAAAGCGTGCTTCAAACTTGTTTCTAGTTACTCTTCTGTCTGAAAAGTTCTATCACCGCTATTATTTTAATTTTATTCAGTGTATAACTATATAGTAAGCAAGTATTTCCTGCAAGAAAGCCCTAACCTAACATTTTACCTTTTTTCCAAGGGCAGAGAGTCCTGGAGGAGATTGTTTCATGAATATTCATTACACACCTGGCGCTCAAGTCATGAAAAGCGTTATAAAGAGTAGCGAGAAGGCAGGATTTGTAGGGTTCATATTTGACATAGCAAAAATATAACCTAATGATGAGGTCTCCAGCTGGTAGTCCGCAGGCTGGATGTAGTCCCTCAGGTCTTGTTTGTAGCCCTCCCTGACAGCCTACGTTTTTAAACAAAATATTTTTATTATTTAAATAGTGTCAATCATATTACACAGCCCTGTACAGAGAATATAGAATCATTCAAATCAGTCATTGAATATGGAGTACTGTTCTGGGCACCACTCTATAGAAAATATATTTTGGAACTAAAAAGGCTTCAGAGAAGGGCGACAAAATTGATAAAGGGTATGGAGTCATTAAGTTATGAGAAGAGGTTTTCTAGGTAAGGCATGTTTACTTTAGAAAAGAGGTGTCTAAGAGGGGATATGATTATGTACCAATACATTAAGGGTCAATACAGAGAACTTTCATGGGAACTTTTTACCACAAGAACTATACACAGGACACGCGGTCACCCCCTAAGGTTAGAGGAGAGGAAGTTTCACAACCAGCAAAGGAAGGGGTTCTTTACAGTAAGGGCAGTCAAGAAGGCACTGCCAGGAAAGGTTGTGATGGCAGATTCAATAGATATGTTTAAGAAAGGATTAGACAAATGTTTAGTGGAAAAGGGTATCCAGGGTTACAACTGTTCATTAAAATGAAGGATAGTAGTGGATCCAGGGACAAATAGGACTGTAATATTGGGACCGGAGGGATATTTCTCGATTGAAACAGGATCGATTTCAAATATGAGGGATCACAGGAGATCCAAATAGGTTGAACTTGAAGGACAGGTGTTCTATCCCTGCCCATTGTAGTCTAACCACACACATGTTCACACTCTCACACACAATGGTAGCCAGAGTCACTTGGAGGAATCTCAGGCAAACATGGGAAGAATATAGAAACTCCGCACAGAATCAAACTCATGACCCCAGTGCTTTGAGACGCCAGTACTAAGCACTGTGCTACGGTGCTCCCCGTATAGTTATAAATGTAGCCCTGTACATGTACATGGATTCCAGTGACAATTTGTTGCATCTAACCACATCATGCACAATTTTGTTCTTGATGGAGCCTATCCCTATCATGACATGTATATTGAATGTGATTATAAGATATATTGAATACTCCTCTTCAGGATTTACCAACACGCAAAGCCTGGAGGATAAGAATACATGGGAAGAGACTTGTATCTGATGTGCAGAAAATATAACTTATTGTACCGATGCAGAGATGAGTGGTGATGTGGTAAAATTCCCCATAATCCAGTTTCTCTCATCTCCGTGTGGTTGGTCAATATTGAAAAATGAGGACAAACCTTTAACACCTGGGACTTTCCCTGGAAATTACGGACAGTTGTCAAATATGGGGCAGATTTATCAAACCTTCTAAAAAGGAAAAGTGGATGTGTTGCCCATAGCAACCAATCAGATTCTAGTTATCTGTTAGAATGTACTAGATGATAGCTAGAACCTGATTGGTTGCTATGGGCAACACCACCAATTTAACTTTTTAAAAGGTTTGTTAAATCTACCCCATGACTCTGATATTGTTTAACTAAATCATTATATAAATGAGAAGGTAATAGAGGAACGTGAGACATATTACATACAGTAATGATTTCTGTGCTCCGGGATTACAGATGTATAGTTTTATACACATTCTACATGTATGCATCCTCATTGTACCTTATACTCTGCGTCTGTCAGTGCCAACACCATTCTATCTGCTACCTTTTATTAGGTCCCATTATTCTGCAGCCAAAGCTGCTCATTAGATGTCAGAACGCTATTACAATGTTAACTAGCCTTTACTAGGTGTAATTACAAGAAATATTCCTGCATGTAAAGCCCGTTCTGACCTCTTCACATGAGGAGTATTGACATGTGCAGGTGATTAACTGGAGCTCGTTCCCAGACTGAGAATTAACTACACGCATTACACAATGGAAAGATGTGCAGGGCTGGGCCCTGGTGCAGCTTCTGCGTTATCCGCGTATGGAATCACAGTGCAGAGCTCAGGGTAAGATGTTACAATCCCTCAATTAACATCAACCAATCACAATAAATGAACATTTTCTTGCAGACCATCCACAATATGTGTCCTTGCAAACATTCGGTATAGAAAATGTTTATGCAAAGCATACATCTCCCAGGTCCTACCTACAGTACCCCCATGCAGTGAACCACACACTGACCAGCCCAGGAGCTGGGTGCCATGATTAGGCCAAGTCCAAGACTAGCTAGCTTAGGGATTCATTATAAAAACTGTAAGGGGTCGAGTGATGATTTTCTGCTTCTTTTTATTATTAAAAATATTAACCACACTGATTATACTAATGCATTAAATAAGGAATTTATGCATATAATATACCTGTAAATGAAGTGACATTCATTTATCCTACTTGTTAATGTGTCACATTTCTATGCAATTACGATTGTCGTTTGTAAGTGCTGAATTTTTTAATTTTTTTTAAACATATATAATTTTGAGTTTGTATACTGGAAATATTTACAGGTTACTGTATAATAGAGTGTAAGTCATACTTGTCTACTTTTGTAAAATAATATCAGAATGATTGTGCAAGTAACACCTATGTGTTGGGGGGGGGGGTGTTCTGCTCTGGTCAAGCAGAAGCTTGGGGACCTGATTGCTACAAGAAACGTTTTATCACAATGGTAGGTCTTGATAAATTGGCTCTAAATTCTTCCAACGATCAAAAATGTCTGAGACTTTACCAAATACATTTTGAACTTCTAATAAATTATGCACAAAAATAAAAAAAAATCAAATATTGTGTGTATATGTATATGTAATATATATTTTGTGCTGACTTATTTGAGTCACTCATTCTGTTTGCTGATACATGCACATACTGGCTAAAGTGCCTGTGCTAGCCAGGATTCGTGCACAGCGTTGCGTCATCGAATGCGCATGTGAAATGCGACCGTTCTGGAGGCTGAGCAGGGATCCTGGAGGTTAGCAAACCATACTGAGATGTCTCCCAATATTCCGGTGATCTGATTCTCACTCTAATTCTCACTTGTGTGTGCAGGACACTCTGGCCAGTTATCCTGAGGAATCACTGGGGAAAAGAATAACAACTACATTGTGTGCTGCAGAGCAGCGGCCATTTTCTTGTAGCACTCTTGGAAAGCACAGGGGATTCCAGGAGTTTAGCCTACCATCCTGGGTAATGGGGAGAACTCCCTGGACATTCGAGAGTAGTGGACTATGACTTAAGTGAATTATGAGCACTATAAGAGCATACCGCCAAATATTTAGAAATGCTAAAGCAGGACAAATTAAGACCTGCCAATAATATACCTAAGCCCCGCCTTTGTCCTGATCCAACAATGCCCTGCCCTAGTCAATCCATTCCCTGCCTTATCCTCACACTTCCGTGCAAGCCCCCCCACCCCACCTTTTTAAGTATGCAAATCGGGAGACTTGGGAGGTGTGATGAAGACCTCCATAGAAGCTTTGCAGAGTACCATTCTTCTGGTCTCTGTCCATAATCATTTCACTTCTCCCAGAGCCTTATTATCAATCTTATTAATGTGTAAATATAGGTCATACACTGACCTATATGCTTTAACCTGCACTCACCTCCCAGGTATAGGGGTTTACTTCTAGCAAGGGCTGACTTGTAAGCCACACCCAAAAAGGCCTTAAATAAGCTTTAGAGACAGCGGCTAAGACAATATAAGGAATTATTTTGAAACAAAACCAGAGAAGAAATGAGCCCAGGCTCAGCTAATCCCAGCGGCGCACGGAGGACCCCCCAAAAAAAAAAAAAAAAAACCCAAAGAGAGAGCTGCTGCACATGCGCAGCAGCTCCGTTTCGCCAGCGCTGTCCTATACAGCATCCGCGGTACTGTCTAAGAAGCGTCTGCGGCGGTGCTGTATACAATACAGCACCGCCGCGGACGCTTTGACAGCGCCGCGGCTGCTGTATAGGACAGTGGCCACTTAGTTAGCGCAGGGGGGGTTTCTAGAGACTCAGAAACCCTCCCTGTATGCGCCACTGAATCCCATATTATATGTGGTACCAGCTACATGGTAATATAAATGGTTTTGTTTCAAAATACTGCCGTATGTTGTCTTGGTAATCATGCTGAGAATGCATGTAGTTCCGGCATTTGTATCGGCTTTGTAACTTGGTTCGGCTTGTATAAAGTTCTAGCTTGGTAACCATGCCAGGTATGTCTGTAGTTCAGACACTTGTATCAGCTTGGTAACCATGCCGACTGTATATATAGTTCAGGCATTTGTATCCGCTTGGTAACCATGCCGACTGTATATATAGTTCAGGCATTTTTGTCTGCTTGGTAACCATGCCGACTGTATATATAGGTCAGGTACTTGTGACCGCTTAGTAACCATGTTGAGATGCGTTTTGGGATGATGCAGATTTTGGTTGGTGGAAGAGATTTTTATTTTTTTTTTCTACTGGATGGTTACTGAAATAGGGGATTAACGCCAACTTTTCAGGAAATTGTTTTTCCAAATAAACTATCGTTCAGGAAATGATAACCATAATGAAGTAGATATGCGAGTACTGATTATCTGTTGCAAGTAGCAACTTCTTAGAAAATCTTTATTTTTTTTTGCCTTTTTCCTTGTGGAAAAGAAAAGTACCTCACATGCCCTGAATCTAATCAGAATAAAAGTTGATTTTACTCCTGCCAAGCAAATAGGACGATCATTTTTCACATTCTTACATTTTCCAGGGCAGTTTCAAGTTAGATTATATTACTGTTGCTTATGAGTTCCTGCAAACTCCCTCAGCCCCTTCCCTGGTTGTAGAAGTAAGAGCCCAAGTGGATTTTACAGGGGAAACATTGCTAAGGTTTCACGCAGTATGTTTTCTGTTGTCTGCATGAGATACAGTTAATGTTTTGTATGCGTCTGATTAGTGTGGAAAAAAATTAATGCAGTTCTGTATTATGATTTATGGACTGAAGTCATTGCCCAGTGCTCATTTTGCCAACTCTGAAATATTTTTTTTTTTATCTCCCCCTCCACACCCCCAATTTGGATATTCAAAACTGCTACTGTTTTTGTTGATCTTTTCAGCTTTGTGAATAGGCCTAATTCAAATCTTAGCAGCATGGGATCTAAATATTATTAATGCTTCAATTCAGACAGTGATATTGAGTGAAACATTGCCCAAGTGTGTGCGAAGGATAATGGTATCATTTCATCAAATAGTTTTCAGGTGCGTACGTCTCTCGTGTCGGCTTGTGCAGTGTGCGAGTTTGAAATTTCTCTTTACTCAACTCCCCTATGGCTTTCTGGCAGATTTATTTAATTCCAAAACGTATCTTTATAAATCCATACCCCACTCTTGATTTATTTTGTGACTCTGTTCTGTTGGATGTTTGAATTTGATATATTTTGTAGAGGGGGCAATTTTGTTTTACCAATGTTCAGTGTGATGTTGTTATAGCTGTATTTGTTAATGGTAATATGACGACCGAAGCTACAGTGGTAGAGGGTAGTGAGGTGGAGCTTACAATCTAATAAGTGTTGTATGGTTAGAATAATTGTTTACTTCAATTGTTTTCTTGATTACGCCCTGCAGCGTACTCATTATGTGCACTGCCAGTGTTTTTCTACCATAAGACCCAAAGCACTTTACACATGGCCAAAATTTATTTGGATATCTGAACTTCACTTATATATATGCTCATTCTAGAACCATGGGCCTTAATATGGAGTTAGTGCCCTCTTTGCTGCTATAGCAGCCTCCACTTTGGGAAGATTTTCGCTAGATTTTGGAACATGGCTCGCATACATTCAGCCACAAGAGCGTTGGTGAGGTCGGGCACGGATGTTGGGTGATCAGACCTGGCTTGTAGTCTGTGTTCCAATTTCTCTAAAAGGGGTTTGATGGTGTTGAGGTCAGGGCTCTGTGTCTCTTGTCAATCAAGTCAAGTTCACCAAACCAAACTTGGGAAACCATTTTTTGATTGACCTCGCTTTGTGCATGGGGGATTTCATGGTGAAATGGGAAATGGTCTTACCCAGAGAGTTGCCACAAAATCCCTAGAATGTCGTTTTATACTGTAACATTAAGACTTCCCTTCACTGTAACGATGTGGCAGATGCCAACCATGAAAAACATCCCCAGACCATTATTACTCCTCCTCCACCAAATTCTACAATTTGCAGTACGCATTCGGGTAGGAAGCGCTCTCCCACATTCGTTCACAAGACTGCCAGATGGTTAAGCAGGGTTTGTCACTGCAGAGAACTCATTCCCACTGCTCCAGAGTCCAATGTTGGTGTGCTTACACCACTCCAGTTAACATTTAGCATTGCTCATTGTGATCTGAGACTTGTGTGCAGCTGCTCAATCCATGAAGCTCCCAATGAACAGTTTTTGTGTTAACGCTGCAGTTTGTATCAAGTGTTGCAAAGGAGGACAGACGATTGTTACACTCTATGCACCACCGCTACTTTCTTGTCCCCTTCTGTGACCTTGTGTAGTCTACCGCTTCAAGGCTTAGCTGTGGTTGCTCCTAAACATTTCCACTTTATAAAAACGCCACTTACAGTTGACCGGCCAGCTCTAGCTGGGCACAAATTTGACCAATTGGAAAGGTGGTATCCTATGACCGGTCCATGTTGAAAGTCACTGAGCTCTTCAGTATTCTGCTAATGTGTGACTGGAGATGGCATGACACTATGCTTGATTGTATGCCCCTATTGGCGATGAATGTGGGTGAAATGCCAAAACGCAGTAATTAGAAGGGGTGTCTACATACTTTTTGGTAATGTAGTTTTCCTCCCAATATGTGTGATGTAGTATACTGGACAGAATGTGCACGCCTTATTACAAGAAGATGGCATGGTCTTGCTCCACATTGGGCACGGCCACTTTACATTGCAGACACTACCTCCCTTACCCGTCACCTCAAATCACCACTTCAGTGTCGTCCGCACCTGCCATTGGCATTGAAGAGGCATCATCCAGGAGGACTTATCTCTCAACTCTCCTGATATGCGAGAAAATACAACAGTCCCCTCAAATTGGGATGTCCCACCTGTCCATACCTGTTGTGAGGTATGCTTTACAAATCACAAGAAACTGACATACAGATTTGTGAAAGCAACAGAAAGTAAGAGAGAGTGGTTTAAGAAACAGCGTTCCAACCTGGAAAGTTGTGAAAGCTATGGAGACCAGGCCAGAGAGACTGTTGTGAAAGTAACAGTGTGGGGGCTTGGGAGTGTCTAAAAAGCAACAGTGAGGTTTAAAAACAAAGGAGTATAGGCCTGAAAGAGTTGTTTAAGCAACAGTGATCAGGCCCAGGAGAGTAGTAGAAGCTGCTGCCGGAAGCAGGCCTGGGAGAGTAGTATCAGCTGCTGCCGGAAGCAGGCCCGGGAGAGTAGTATTGGCTGCAGGAAGCAGGCACGGGAGAGTAGTAGAAGCCGTTGCAGGAAGCAGGCCCGGGAGAGTAGTAGAAGCTGTTGCAGGAAGCAGGCTCGGGAGAGTAGTAGAAGCTGTTGCAGGAAGCAGGCCCGGGAGAGTAGTAGAAGCTGTTGCAGGAAGCAGGCCCGGGAGAGTAGTAGAAGCTGTTGCAGGAAGCAGGCCCGGGAGAGTAGTATCAGCTGCAGGAAGCAGGCCCGGGAGAGTAGTAGAAGCTGCAGGAGGCAGCCCCGGGAGAGTAGTATCAGCTGCTGCAGGGAGCAGGCCCAGGAGAGTAGTAGCTGCTGCAGGAAGCAGGCCCGGGAGACTAGTATCAGCTGCTGCAGGAGGCAGGCCCGGGAGAGTAGTATCAGCTGCTGCAGGAGGCAGGCCCGGGAGAGTAGTAGAAGCTTTTGCAGGGAGCAGGCCCGGGAGAGTAGTAGAAGCTTTTGCAGGGAGCAGGCCCGGGAGAGTAGTAGAAGCTTTTGCAGGAAGCAGGCCTGGGAGAGTAGTATCAGCTGCTGCAGGAAGCAGGCCTGGGAGAGTAGTATCAGCTGCAGGAAGCAGGCCCGGCAGAGTAGTAGAAGCTGCAGGAAGCAGGCCCGGGAGAGTAGTAGAAGCTGCAGGAGGCAGCCCCGGGAGAGTAGTATCAGCTGCTGCAGGGAGCAGGCCCAGGAGAGTAGTAGCTGCTGCAGGAAGCAGGCCCGGGAGACTAGTATCAGCTGCTGCAGGAGGCAGGCCCGGGAGAGTAGTATCAGCTGCTGCAGGGAGCAGGCCCGGGAGAGTAGTAGAAGCTTTTGCAGGGAGCAGGCCCGGGAGAGTAGTAGAAGCTTTTGCAGGAAGCAGGCCTGGGAGAGTAGTAGAAGCTGCAGGGATCAGGCCCAGGAGAGTAGTATCAGCTGCTGCAGGAAGCAGCCCCGGGAGAGTAGTAGAAGCTGCAGGGATCAGGCCCAGGAGAGTAGTATCAGCTGCTGCAGGGAGCAGGCCCAGGAGAGTAGTATCAGCTGCTGCAGGGAGCAGGCCCAGGAGAGTAGTATCAGCTGCTGCAGGAAGCAGGCGGGGAGAGTAGTATCAACTGCTGCAGGAAGCAGGCCCGGGAGAGCAGTATCAGCTGCTGCAGAGAGCAGGCCCGGGAGAGTAGTAGAAGCTTTTGCAGGAAGCAGGCCCGGGAGAGTAGTAGAAGCTGTTGCAGGAAGCAGGCCCGGGAGAGTAGTAGAAGCTGCAGGGAGCAGGCCCAGGAGAGTAGTAGAAGCTGTTGCAGGAAGCAGGCCCGGGAGAGTAGTAGAAGCTGCAGGAAGCAGGCCTGGGAGAGTAGTAGAAGCTGCAGGAAGCAGGCCCGGCAGAGTAGTAGAAGCTGCAGGAAGCAGGCCCGGGAGAGTAGTAGAAGCTGCAGGAGGCAGCCCTGGGAGAGTAGTATCAGCTGCTGCAGGAAGCAGCCCCGGGAGAGTAGTATCAGCTGCTGCAGAAAGCAGCCCCGGGAGAGTAGTATCAGCTTCTGCAGGAAGCAGGCCCGGGAGAGTAGTAGAAGCTGCTGCTGCAGGAAGCAGACCTGGGAGAAGCATGAAATATCACATTTACAGCTGCATCTGAGCCCGTCAGAGTCAAGAGTGAAAGATATTAAGTGACAAATCCGAATGCTTGTAGGTGCTTAAAAAACAAAAACGCGTTGGCGGATGATTAAATGGTGATAGCTGCCCTCTATACAGAAGCTATGGTTACAGCTATTGTTTGTTAAGCTCTGTTACATCATATTTAACAAACTATAGAAAATAAGAACTACTTTATACCTTTGTAAATATTATCAAGTTAAAAATAAAAGTTAATGAAAGTGTCCATTTCTTGTAAGAGAACTGAGAGCTGTTACGTGAGGAAAATGAGTTCATCTCATCACCAGATGCATTCTGTTCTCCTGAAAGTATTGTAGCAGGCGTAACCTTAATGTCAATATAAGTCTCCTACACTAAGGAGGGCAGAGAAGGAAGCCTCAGATTTCCCATGAATGTCGGCATCTCTGAATCAGTCTAGATCATTCAATTAGAGATGCAACAAGACGGGTGCCGTGTGTTCTCTGTGTTCAGATCATAGCTCCATGTACTTAACTCGTGAGTAGGTCGTGTCCTCATAAATATTGGTATATCAAACTTCATCTTCATCATCCTCAACACCATTTATTTATATAGCGCCACTAATTCCGCAGCGCTGTACAGAGAACCTGTTCACATCAGTCCCTGCCCCATTGGACCTTACAGTCTAAATTCCCTAACACACACACACACACACACACACACACACAGACAGGGGTCAATTTGATAGCAGCCAATTAACCTACCAGTATGTTTTTGGAGTGTGGGAGGAAACCGGAGCACCCGGAGGAAACCCACGCAAACACGGGGAGAACATACAAACTGCACACAGATAAGGCCATGGTCGGGAATTGAACTCATGACCCCAGTGCTGTGAGGCAGAAGTGCTAACCACGAAGCCATCGTGCTGCAAACTTTATTTTGGCCTGTCAAGTAGTCCAGAAGCTCAAACCCCTGTTAATAATTACTATGAAAACAGTTTGTCTTCCGTCAAGATGTTTTATTATTCATTTGAAATGAACATAAAATATACCAAGCTCATTTACATGTTATAGGTTTTCCTATAATAGAACAGATATCTCATTAGTCCTAGTGTTTAAGGATTCCAAAGTTGACCTGCTATAATTTTCTTTAGTTGCAGCAAGCGGCCGAGGTGTCTCAGTTGAGAGGAGCGAGGGTTATTTCAGCCGAAGATCTTCTATTCCTGATGCGCAGAGATAAGGTATCTTTTTTTATTGTTTTTTTAAACTCTTTATTTAAAGAGGAAACAACAGAAAAAAAAGTCAACATAGTGAACATAAAAGTAATAAAATATGAGGTGTCTCCTCTGTGTTGTATACATTATATCGGTGGGGTGGGGGGGGGGGAAAGAGGGAGGAGGGATGGGAGGTAGAAAGGCACAAATACTATTAACAATATTGCTAATAAGTAGACATGGAACATTGCTAGGAAAAGCTAAACCACACGATTAAATTGGTGAAAAAAAATAATAGCCATACGTTACTCACCAGCAGCGCACCATATCCAACCTAGGGGATCCGGAGGCGGCCCAGGAGCTATATTGCAACTGCAGGAGGGGGAGCCGTACTGGATAGAGAGCTTCGGCTTTCTAATAAGTACTACAGAGCCCATATTTTATCGCAGTTATATGACTTATCATGAAGGTAGCACGTTATACTTTCCATGCTTGCGACATGTCATATGTAGGATTGTATCTTTTATTTTTAAACTTTATTTTAAAGGTAATACTTGCTTCAATGACCTTTTCTCCTAAAGCTACCAACACAGGGTCTTCCTGGGTGTGTGATCATCCGTCAAACATCATTGGGCTACAATGTGATCCTGCTATTCTAAAAGAGTCCAGAACCTGTCCTACATGATTACCTGAGTGGCCTGAACACCATATGACAGGATCAGAGTTGTCAGTTAATGGCCATCCACATTAGAGGATCTAATTTTCCACCAAGCCCATGTTAATCAGGAGTGTTGGTCCTTTGGGCCAACACACAGTGGAAATTGGTCTAAAACAACCTAATTTGGCATCCAAATTAGATTATGAAATGTTCCAAGCATTGGATTATGCTTTTGGTAGGCAGTGACCTGTCCATTCATATGATTATATTAGGGAGGACAGGGCTGCATGTGACAGAGGCAGTGACATGATGTGAGGAGGGGAATGGAGGCAGCAGAAAGCCACAGACTGAAAGTTATATAGTCGAAAGAGCAGGGTCCCCAGCAGTACAGGAGATGTGATTCATTGGTGAGGACAGGGCTGCATGTGATAAGGGCAGTGTCATGATGCGAGGAGAGCAATGAAGGTAAGCAGGAAGCCACAAGAGTCACTGAATACCCGCATCACACAGAGCAATAAGCCTCTATCAGAGTGGAGCAGATAAACTCACCTTTCTGTGAGCAAAGTTCATACATCCAACTTGTTGTTTTTAAAATGCACGGATTGTTCTTGCTTCTCACTGTCATTATTTTCATGTTACTGTTACAGAAGAAACTGAAACGGCTGCTGAAATACATGGTTTTTCGGGACTATAAATCCAAGATTTTGAAAGGCGTCGAGGACGATGATTTGGAAGGTAGATAGACCTCAAAATGCTCCTAACACCAATCAGGCCACATCATGGCATATGGAGGTAGCAAGGCACTGAACCTATTTATAGATATTCCGCAACTGCAAGAAATGGTTTACAATTGGGTTAGATCCCTTGTAAGACTAATAAGCAAATTGCCCTTGTTATGAGTGTGCTATTTCCTTTCAGGGATGTTTTCAGAAACTGGAACTCATTAAAAGAGTAATTGATTTCAGCATTTGTAATTGCAATGTGGTGACAATGGGCAGAGAGAATACCTTTGAAATGTATTACCCGGGACAGCTGTGGATACATTATGGGGAGTTCTGCAGCACAGACAACGTTGACCTATACAGAATGAGCTGTTCCATGTGTGCTGTGCGGGAGGGTTAGTGCCAACAGGAGGAATAATGGATGGCAATAATTTTATTTTATGATTCTCAGATTTTGCAATTTACGGTAGCTGCCATTGAAATAAGACCAGCAAATCCTTCCGTGAATGTTCAATAAAGCTGATGCATATACAAGACATATAGCCAGCAAGCGCTGTCAGGCAAAGAAAATAGACAATCAGTTAAGCCACTTAAAGGATAATAATGAAGCTTACAGAATAAGAAACATTAATCGCTTTAAAAGTAACAAGCTTCCTCCACCTTGACGCAAATACCTGTATAGCAGGATATGAGTGTCGGGCAGCTATCTACACCAGGCATAAGGGAACAGCATGTGTGAGAGGGAGCCGACCCACAATTACACCTAAATTTACAATGTGACTGAGTATCAATTAAACAACTATACAGTGACATGATTACACTTACATGAGTTACTAAAACATACATTAATTGTTTTTTTAATAAAAATCATAATTTGCATTAAATCTGGACAGTATTAAGCTTTGAATATTAAAACTGTGAATACACTCCCCTTTTCTTAATAGATTTAGCCAATCCCCTTCCCTGTGACGTAATTCAGTAACCTTAATCTTAGGCAGTACTTAAACTTTAGGCAGTGCACCTCCTTCTCGACCCTGGCTAGCTCCTGGAGTCGGATGTAGATGACCGGGGGGTCCCCGCACATGCAGGTTACTTTTACAAAGTCTCTGTGAAGATGTTGGGACACAGGTGATGTAACTTGCCTGTGCACTGCAATCAGATGTCTCAATAATGCGGGCGCCAGACCATCTCTATATTGCAAAATAAACTCTTTATTTACACTCCTTCTTCACTCCAGCACATTCTTAAATGGGGGTAATATCTCTCTCCCGTCCTCTGCGGGGATAATATCTCTCTCTCGTCCTCTGCAGGGGTAATATCTCTCTCCTGTCCTCTGCCGGGGGTAATATCTCTCTCCCGTCCTCTGCGGGGATAATATCTCTCTCTCGTCCTCTGCAGGGGTAATATCTCTCTCCCGTCCTCTGCGGGGGTAATATCTCTCTCCCGTCCTCTGCGGGGGTAATATCTCTCCCCCCTCCTCTGCGGGGGTAATATCTCCCCCCTCCTCTGCGGGGGTAATATCTCTCTCCCGTCCTCTGCGGGGGTAATATCTCTCTCCCGTCCTCTGCGGGGTTAATATCTCTCCCCCCTCCTCTGCGGGGGTAATATCTCCCCCCTCCTCTGCGGGGGTAATATCTCTCTCCCGTCCTCTGCGGGGGTAATATCTCTCCCCCCTCCTCTGCGGGGGTAATATCTCTCTCCCGTCCTCTGCGGGGGTAATATCTCTCCCCCCTCCTCTGCGGGGGTAATATCTCTCTCATGTCCTCTGCGGGGGTGATATCTTTCGCCCGTCCTCTGGGGGCGTAATATCTCTCTCACGTCCTCTTCGGGGGTGATATCTCTCTCCCGTCCTCTGCTGGGGTAATATCTCTCTCCTCTGCTGGGGTAATATCTCTCTCCTCTGCGGGGGTGATATCTCTCTCATGTCCTCTGCGGGGGTAATATCTCTCTCCCGTCCTCTGAGGGGATAATATCTCTCTCCCGTCCTCTGCGGGGCTGATATCTCTCTCCCGTCCTCTGTGGGGGTAATATCTCTCTCACGTCCTCTGCGGGGGTAATATCTCTCCCCCCTCCTCTGCGGGGGTAATATCTCTCTCCCGTCCTCTGCGGGGGTAATATCTCTCCCCCCTCCTCTGCGGGGGTAATATCTCTCTCATGTCCTCTGCGGGGGTGATATCTTTCGCCCGTCCTCTAGGGGCGTAATATCTCTCTCACGTCCTCTTCGGGGGTGATATCTCTCTCCCGTCCTCTGCTGGGGTAATATCTCTCTCCTCTGCGGGGGTGATATCTCTCTTATGTCCTCTGCGGGGGTAATATCTCTCTCCCGTCCTCTGAGGGGATAATATCTCTCTCCCCTCCTCTGCGGGGGTAATATCTCTCTCACGTCCTCTGCGGGGGTAATATCTCTCTCCTGTCCTCTGCCGGGGGTAATATCTCTCTCACGTCCTCTGCCGGGGGTAATATCTCTCTCCCGTCCTCTGCGGGGCTGATATCTCTCTCCCGTCCTCTGTGGGGGTAATATCTTTCTCCCGTCCTCTGTGGGGGTGATATCTCTCTCTTGTCCTCTGCGGGGGTAATATCTCTCTCCTGTCCTCTGCCGGGGGTAATATCTCTCTCCTGTCCTCTGCCGGGGGTAATATCTCTCTCCCGTCCTCTCTGGGGGGTAATATCTCTCTCCCGTCCTCTGCGGGGGTGATATGTCTCTCCCCTCCTCTGCGGGGGTAATATCTCTCTCCCGTCTCTGCGGGGGTAATATCTCTCTCTTGTCCTCTGCGGGGGTGATATCTCTCTCATGTCCTCTGCGGGGGTAATATCTCTCTCCCGTCCTCTGAGGGGATAATATCTCTCTCTTGTCCTCTGCGGGGGAGATATCTCTCTCCCATCCTCTGCGGGGGAGATATCTCTCTCCCGTCCTCTCTGGGGGGTAATATCTCTCAGTTGGACGCTCACAGACACTCCCTGTGTGCTGCTCCTTTCTATCATCCTGTCACTCTCTGGGGTAATTTATCCCTCAAATCTGCCCCATATCACTAGTATTATGTCTGTGATGTTGTACTATGGCCCCTAGTGGCAGCAGGTGATGGAGCAGCCCCCAGATTATAAGGGGGGTCCCAGGACCTCCCCCCTCTGTCCTGGCTCTCCCTCTCTACAGAGGTTCTGATCCCCTCAGATCATATCAGCCTGATGTTGCTAAGCAACATTCCCAGTGTGTCTCCTCTGGGTCCTAGTGCTAGGCCACACACTCAGTCACTGGGAGGTATGAACAACAACCAGACGGGGTGTTACATGTATAATGTCAATCATATTACACAGTGGTGTATGAGGAATATGTAAGCATTCACATCACTGCCTGCCTCATTGGCACTTACCGTATACACTCCCTACCATACACGTACACTAGAGTCCATTTTTGTAGAAGACAATTACACAACCAGTATGTTTTTGGACTTTGGGAGGTAACCGGAGCAACTAGAGGAAACTTGCACATCCATGGGGAGAAAATACAGCTCCATAGGGTCCTGATTGGAGGCAGATCCATGACCTTAGCGCTGTGAGGCCACAATCCTAACCACTTTGCCACCCATGGTGGCACAGTAGTATAATTTGTTATAGTTAGCTCTTGTTTTTAATCCACTTGTATATCGTATATATGCTTTGAATATAGGTACTGGCTTCCACTGATTTTAAAGTATGTATTTGCATAAATATTGTTTTTTTTCTTGTACTTTTTTCCACTCCTACATTTAGATCTAGAAATGTAACCCTTTCTTTGCTGGTAAAAAAAACGTACATGACAAATTATAAGTGTTATAGTTAGAATATGTTTCTACATTTGCTTTCCCTCATCCCCAACAACATGTAACCAGTTTTAACATTACTTCCATATAACATTTAAGTTAAAATACGCTTATCTTGTGATGTCCTATCAGGAGACAGTCACAGCAATAACCAATGTCTTGCAGTATATGTATGTATGTGTCTAATATACAGCTCACACTCAGCTGACTGACTGTTCTATACCAGAGCTGAGTGACATCACAAAGGCTGGTTATGATGTAAGTCTGTCACATGATCAGCCAGGTCAGCGGTCACATGTCACCTGCTCAGCTCTTATTATTTAATGCGACTTCCAGATGTGTTCTCCTGTTATTTAATTCTGGTTCACCTTCATTCTCTTTTTGACAGGTGAACATGGGAGATATAGAATGTCACATAGAGACAGTATTGCATAGCATACAAAGGGTATGTCTGGGCTGGAGGGCCCAGACACAACATAACATGTTGTAAAACTACAAGCGCCAGCATGCTTTGTGAATAGATTGTCAGCAGATAGCTGGCAGAGCATGCTGGGACTTATAGTTTCACAAAACCTGGAGAGCCGCAGGTTGGCCAGGCCTGCACTGAATCAAGTGTTTTTAGTTTAATATATATTTATTTATTTTTTCACCTCACGACATCTAAGAGAAACCAACAATAACTGGTATTATACCTGACCATTTCGTCTCTCTGGGCATGGGGACAGCGCCAGTTGTCTAAAATGGGCAAATGCCATTTTTTCTAGGACTGAATTGCACCCTGGATGGACTTATCACTGATATATTAAATCTCACTGTGCATAATCACATTACAAATTCTGTCTTTTGAGGTAAATCCAAGATGGCATCTTAGCTGATATATGTTGCTGAATAACATTACTGGTCAGATTACACATTGTTGGTTGTTATAGCATCCGACTTTTTTTTTACGTTATCATTGCTGGCATATTACATTTTTCTGGACAATTATATTGAGCAAGTTACATTCTGCTGGGCATTATTACAAGTCATATTAGGTTTTACTGGGCATCATGTCGCCCCGAAGTTAGCTGTGCAGTAAGAATGAGTGCATCCATAATAATAGTGATTTGCCATTTACAGTAAGTGAATGGTCCATATCTGTCTTGAATGTGTGAGCCTGTATCAGTCTTATAGTAACAAGACATTTATTTAGTCTGCTCTGTTTTGTCTGCATCCATGCACAGTTTGCCTGTGGAATGCCATGAGCTGGATAAGTGCGTTTTAATAAGATATTCACCTTTTACTGGACCTACTATTATATGGCAGTTTTGATGAGAAACATCAGTAGCTTTTTACTTCTTGCAATTCTCTCTTTTCCATCTTCTGGTCTGCATGGAGATTTAAAACACCTGAAATAATAACTTTCAGGAAAGAGAAGCGTATTTTTGGAAGACATTATGCAGTAATTAACATAACTTAAAAGGTTGTTTTTTTCCTTTTTTAAATATACTGTATGCTATTCGCACAGTTTTGACTGATTTTAAAAGGAATGTTCTCATTTTATTTTTCAGCCGTTCCATATTTCTATTTAAAATGTTCCTGTGTCGTCCTTAACATTCCCCCGCTGTATCTTATTTCTTGCTGGTTTTTGGGGTTTTTTTTGGTACTGTTTCTTAAAAAACTGATTATATAATGTATGTGTTGTCTTTACAAAAAAAAGTAACCTTATTGTGATGGTTCATCATAAATAGAGACGACAATAATTTAAAGAAATGAGGGAGAGCAGTGAAAGGAAACTTACCTAAGAGGACATAAGGAGAAAGGAGAATTGTCTTCTGATGAGGGTATAAAGAGTATAACTAATGTGAAACTAGACCATCAGGCTATGTCATCAACTGTGCCACATGGAATAATATACTGACCCTGGAGATAGACAGTAAAGCTGGGTACACACTACACAGTTTTCGTCGAATAATCGGCTAAATCAGCCGACATACGACCGCTCGTTCAAAAGTCGGGTCAGTGTGTGTAGTGACACAATGGTC
Source organism: Mixophyes fleayi (assembly GCF_038048845.1). Classification (NCBI taxonomy): domain Eukaryota; kingdom Metazoa; phylum Chordata; class Amphibia; order Anura; family Limnodynastidae; genus Mixophyes; species Mixophyes fleayi. The sequence continues at coordinate 30,666,211 of NC_134404.1, read as the reverse complement.
GAAAGTCTGCCCAAATGGACGATTGTCGCCTCATTTGGTTGGTCGTACCGTTTAATATTTTCCTTCCAATCTCGTTTCCGCTGTGTAGTGTGTATAAACTTCCGACCGATCCACAACAGTGAGTACGAAATTACAGTCATTGCTCACGACAACATGGCTGTAAAAAGTCCCTAAAGGGACGTCCGCTCTTCCCTTTATCGTCCTAAACAAGGCTAGTGTGTATGCAGTCCATGGACTGAGCAATCGGAACATCGATCGCATGTAAAATCGCTTGGCATAAAAAGTTGGTTGAAATTTCTGTAGTGTGTACCCAGCTTAAGACTGCATCTCGTTAGAACTCACGTAAATGGTTAATCATCTTAGTGGCCCCACTCTACACAGCTAATCTTCTGGAAAGATAGGCAAGTTTGTAATTCACAACAGTAGCAACTCGTGTTCCAGAAAGCTGTATATTGAAATCTTTGAGGGTTAAGAACAGGTTAGCATCACTGAGACAAATAGAAGCATCAGCGCTTCGCATGCTCACGGCAAAATCTAAACCTGCACCTATGAGCCCTAACAAGGGTAAAACAGTCTGCAGGTGGAAGATCTTTGTGAGCACAAGCTTGTCGTGTTTCAAAACTTTTTCCCAAAGGCATTTTCCTGAAGTCTGTTCTCCAGTATAGATCTGACTTAATGGCAAAAAAAACAAGAATGTAAACAATTGCTGGGTAGTCCATATGCTGTATATTTTACTTGCTCTTATGGGCAAACTTATAATTTGGCACACAAGGCATTTGCCTATAGGCACCGTTTGGAGAAGGATGTTTTAAATCTAGCACTGTGGAGATAAAACAAACAGATCAGCCGTTGTGAGTAGTAAACCTAGTGAATGTACACAATGCCAACATAACATCTTTGTATTTATTTGTGTACAGAGAAGCTGGCCGCTAGCAATAACACAAACAAGCGCCAGAAACTAGCCCAGGACTTCCTCAACTCCATTGACCAGACCGGGGAGCTCCTCGCCTTAATGGAAGATGACGAGATTGATGAAGTTAAACAGGAACGGATGGAGGTATTTTTGTCTCTTTTCCTCTTCCTTTTTTTTTTTTTTTTAAATTAGTGGAAACTGAATTTGACACGTAGATGAGGTAATTAATTCAGTTTTAGTTGTCCTTGTTTCACTGCATGTGACACGGTATGGTCCCTCCCATTGGTGCAATGCAATACTGCATTTTAGGTACATTGCTTTGTAATCACATGAGTATACTGTATGCAGGCTACAGGACAAGTATCGCAGCGCCGTTCCATGCATGACACTCTACAGGAAGACCAATGGATGGTGACTGCCAGAATATGTCTGTAAGGGAAGTGTTGGTGGTTTGGAGGCATCTTTGGGTTTTTCGGCGTGTGCCGCGTCCCAACGGATCCTAACATGGAACATCCTGTGCTCTTTACAGTGTAGTCACCTTCCCTATAGTGAACACCAGCCTGCTGCCGGAATGTGCAACTATACTAAATCATTAAAATGATTTTATAGGGTGGGCCTCCACATCCACTTACCTGGGGCTCATATGATAAATGTAAACTTTTATGTATTCACTTAATTTCTGCTCCGTTTCTTCATATGGTGACACAGAGAAACGTTATGGAGGTGAATTTGTCTTGCGTATCCTAAATAGTTGAATGTAAATTGCAGTAGCAGAGCATTTACAGAGGTAGAAATGAAGTAGGTAATGTTATCGTTGATTATTTTAATAGTTGCCTTAAACTGCAGTTTGTTCTGCACCAAAATGTATAAGCACGTGTAAGCAAGTGTACTTATAACATGGTCCAATATTTCTTCCTGAATTGCGCTTCGGCCTAATTCTAGGTGAAATATTAGGTTTTGAAGTTGTCCCACATTCTCAGTAGACCTGGTGGGGTCAGTGCCTTATATAACATACTTTTATCTCTGATGTGAATGTGTTCTCTGTATAGCGTTGCAGAATTAGTGGCGCTATAAATAGGTGATGATGATTCAAAATCTTGAATACAAGTAGCCCAACCACTTGAGGAGGGAGCTGGTGAAGATTCTCCCTAACTACATCGATCCCAGAGGAATTTCCCCCATGTCCTGTTAGTGAGTGAGGAGATTGGAGTTTGTCAGATGAGGTTAATTTACAGCTCTCTTTTAAGCCATTAAAAGTCTTCACAAAACTGTGACCATCACTACGTCTTTAAAATAGTCTAGATTAGAGGCATGGGAATGACTAATTACTATAGTTAGAGTGGTCTGGTATGAAGGAGAAGGCAGTCTGCTCTAGTACCTAGTAACAGAAGTCAGCATGTTGGGTAAAAGAAATACTACAGCTGCTAATATATGAGGCGTGAAGACAGAATTTGAGGACCTTACATTTGAACTTACACTGAGGGTTACATTGAACAGAGGGTTCCTATGCGATTTTGTATTTCTTGGGTGGGGAGGTGGTGTGGGCTGTAATAGCAGGTCTGGGTTGGGTACTAAACCCCGATGCTGGTAACCCCGACAAGACTCGCTGCGACATCTCGACTGCGAATCCTCAGCAGCCCAACATATTGTTAATCACAACTGTTTAGTAAAGGGACTTGGAGTAAATGCGATGCATGAACCGGCCGGCAGCACAGAATGACCTGGATGTGGACCCCAACACTAATCTTTCTACACTTAAGGGGGCAATTGAAAGAGGTGTCACCTCTACAATGTTTTTTTGTAAGGCTTACATAATGTAGGCTTAAACTATTGTATAACTGGGATGAGATGAGTACTATGGAACAAATATATGACATAATTCCCAGACAGCAAGACATGTAGGGATAAAGGGAACCAGTATGAACAATGCACTTGTTATGCTTATTGCTGTATGCCATATTTGTACTACTATGTCAGATGCTACAGAATCTGGTGCGGCGTACAAATAAACGACAATGATGATGATAATGCTCGGGACCAGTGATTCCCTTTGCTAGATTGGATGTGTAACTACAGAAGATATGTGATAGGTGAAAAACCAAACAACAAAAATCAAAGTTAAAGCGAGGCAGTGGGCTTGATTTAGAGTTGTACACAAGTACATTTTGCACTACATAATGATGCTGCTTGGTGTAAAATCGACGCACTGTGCTTGTGCTCAATTCGTATCCATATTTACATTTGCTCATATCTTGCAATTGCGGAACTTTGTGCTTGGAGAGATGGATCGAGGAAATAATGTGCCGTGCGTTAAAGGTGTGCAGATATAAGTAAAAAATGCTCCTTTGACTTACACAGATCTTGAAATATGGCAGCTATGAGATGCAAAATGTTACACCTACAGAAACCGGGTGCAAGGTTTGCCCCGGGCGCATCTTTACGCTAGATTTAATGTTGCACGTATCTTTCAGACATGTACGTATATATTTACTGTCAAATCTATGACAAATATATTTCATACAGACTAAAAAAAGACATAGCTAAGATTTGAAGAGGTTTAAAAAGGCACCAATATTCTGGAATACAACTATACTTTCTGAAGCGGGCAAAAGAGCAGAACCAAGAATATCAGAAATTAGATAGGAAATCGAACTCTTGTATATAATCTATAAAAATAAATTTTACTTTTATCCTGCAACATTGAGAGATTTCACCTAAGGTAGGTTGATGTATTTTGTTTGTTCTAAAGGAGCTCCAGATATATATATATATATATATATATATATAGTTTGTGTGTGTGTATATATATATCAAATTAATCTGGTTTTGTTAGAAAAACTCTCAAAGGTTTCTTTCCGCATGATCAAAGAATAAATGTAATAGATTCTGAAAAAAATAGCAAAGATTTAAAATAAAAAAATCAACAATCTTTACACATCTTTTCAGACATGCCGGATTTATGTAGGACATTTTTTTGCAATGCGCATGTTTACTTCAGTCGATTAGAAATTATAAATAATTCTATTTTTATAGAAGGTTTTGTAAATACAAAATCATATCTAACTAGAGGAAAAGCTAGTGGACCAGATGGGTTTCACACTTCATTCTATAAATGGCTATTAGAAAATACAGTAACTTTAAAACTGGAAACAGTTTACAATCTAATACTACCAAATGGTAGTTCTTGATTTCCAGTGATCTTGCCTTTTTCAGTGTTAATTCTAACCTGACTTCCTTACCTACTCAAGACATTAACATAATGGGATATTTTTTTTATATATATATATATATATATATATATATATATATATATAGCGTTAAAACATGAATGCCAACTTGGCTTTGTCAAAGTAATAATACCCTGGATACATCATCAATGGAATGGGCCTTATTAACTGTTGACACCGAGAAAGTCTTTTACACTGGGAACTTTTTTGTATTCATTATCACTATTTTTACATTCAATGTATTTTTTTAAATCTAATTAATGGTATCTGTAAAACCCCACAGACCAAAACGATTATGACCACAAATACCGGCTTGAAAATGTTTCATTTGAATAGGGAAGCTGGTCAGTAATATCACAGGTTGCCTATCTTATTTATCGTAGCTTCATAAACTTTAAGAATAAATTTACAGACAGTTATCTGGATATAAAATATTTTAAAAACAGAATTAACAATGATTGAAGGGTGACCTCCCAAACAACTCGGCTATCTAATAATCCATTGACATTTTGACCTTTAAACCCTGACGGATCTATCCCAACTATATAATTATAACCTCAGTCTGTTCCCCCTCCCCACCGCCATACCACTTGTTTCTGGTTGTTCTGTCTTCACTTCTCCCTTGTTTTGCTTTCTGTGTACCCAAAAGTTGAAAGCTTATCTCTTACAATAAACATTATTGTTGATTAAAAAAAAAAACATATATAAGAGCGAAATTAGGTATGTGGAGGTCACTATCTTTTTTTTAAAAAAAGTACTTTTGTGGATTATATGACACCTCATATATGACACTCATTGATGATTGATTTTTTGACAATTAGTGACTTATTTAAAATTGATAATTTTGTTCAAGCTTATTCAACTTGAGTACAATATTAAATCTTTGTGAATGATAAACATCTTTTTTTTAAGCTTATCTTGGGACCAAAGATAATTTCTAATTGATTAAAATCCAGTTACGTTCTCAAACCTTGGGACTATCAGTGTAGGACTATTCTAACTAGTCTGATGACTACAATTACAGTACTTGTTTTATGAATGCTCTGGGACTAGATTATAAGTCACATGACTTTGTACGGGGGGGGGGGGATATATCCCAGATGTATTCTAAGATCACGTCACTGTGCAGTATTAGTTCTACCTCATGTACTGGAGCCATTGGACTGAATCATGCAGCTCTGTCTGCTTCCATTTCTCCAACAATCTATTCTCAGTACTGTAGAATGTCCAGAATTTTTTTTACAAACTCAGGAATATGTTTAAATCATTAACCATAACCTCTCATTTACGTATCAATTGCCTTGAAAGTTTGTGGTAATCTTGGTTTTGGGCGAATGAAAATCCTTTCTGTTCCACTTTGCCCAGGGCCAGAAACCGTGGCACGGTGTCCAGAACTGACGGTAAACACACACGTCTGACGTCAGTATGGCTTAGACAGGATATGTTTTTGTTGTTGCTGTGGTTTCACTTACAAAGCATTGTACTCTAGCCATGTATGAGAGTTTCATATGAGGAGTGATCACCATGATAGTTCAGTACTGTATCGCTTTCATGCCAGCCTTGGGCTTGTAAAATGCTCTAATGTGCGGTTTAAAATATGTTATTACAGTATCCTACAATAATCAATAGACTTCCAAACCCCTTTATATAACAATGAGTGTCTTCTGATACACTTTATTCTAATCCTTACTGTATTTAGGTCACTCATGTGTCTTCCTTTTCACCAGAACAGCCTTAGTTTTCTTTTCCTGAAATTCAGGCTTACAGCCAGATTAACAGAATTAGTGGGAATGGCTTCGTATGGAGGTATTACTGAATCTGGCACTCACAAGGGACATGACACGACTGTTACAGATTAAGGGGCTGCACTATTGTGTTTGCACATTTGTATTTTGAGTAGGACACGTGTGGCCGGATCACTTAGAAATAGCTTATTGTATACATTTATTAGTGGCGCAGTGCGCCCATCTGTATCTTTGCAAATGTACTGATTTTTGTATTTGAAATATATTAGTTTCTGAAGTACTACGCCATGTTGGAGGAAATTTTTTTTAGTAACATTTTTGAAGAATGGAAATTCCATGTTAAATAAGCTTTTGATTAAAAAGTGAATAGCACATCGTTTTAGCCTGCATGCAACAAAGGAGGTCGTTATCCTTTGTATTCTGTGTTTGTGAGAGAGATAGGGGAACTTTCTGAATAATGAAACAGCAAGTAATTTGGGAAATCACAGAGTGATGTAAACTTAAAGTTCAAATTGCGTTTAATCCAAGCATAGAGAGTATTGCATCCTGATGCTAAACATTGAATGTGATGTCTCAGACTTGGTGGTATCAGGAATGGGCATGGGTTCTGGATTACCCCCTGATAACCTGTGTGGCAGAAACTGTATAAAAAGGTGTCTTTTGTATTTCAACTGTTATATACCATCTGTACTTCTGGATGATCACTTGTACCTCCAACTAGTGTGTAAAGATCCTTAGAAGGACCCTTGTAAGCAATAAACATCACTGCTTCAAGATCCTGCTTTGACATCTATGTTCCTGCTGTAATTCCTGTGACCTACAGATTAGACCTTTCTAATCCGTTATCTGGCTGTTCTGAGGTTGGGACTCAGCATCTACCAACAACGCTCTGCCCCCTACCCTGCAGCTTCGGCCATTGTGAGTGCCCAAGGGGGAACAATCCACAACAAGCCTGATCTGAAGTAAGAGTTCAGGGGTACCAACCCAGATGCCCAGCAAGGGTTTACCCAGAAGGAAGCGGTTCCAGGTGCCAATAAAGCAGTCTGGTGGTGGCAGCACATTGTTTAAAAGGGTGCGCGTTTGGAATAAAGGGACGGTGGCAAGACAGGTCCAGTGGTCCCCAGCAAGAAGACAGGGTGGTATAGGAGGTTCATCATGTCACATCATGTTATATATGCACTCTGCAAAGTGCATACAAGGCTGGGGATCATTCCGGCATCCCTGGGCTGTGGCTGCCGGAGTAATGGTAAAAAATAAAATAAATAAAAACTTGGAGGGACAACTTTCCCACTCTAATATAGAATAATAAGTAATAAACACAATAGGGATTAAATTTATTTTGTTACATCTTTTTATTAAAAAAAAAAGCAGCCAATTGGCCAATCACGCTAGCCACTTGTGATTGGTGAATGCTTGTCCGTGGCTATTCAAAGTCATTCAGCGCCGGGTGCTCAAAGCAGTGCAACTCGTGTAGTGTAATATGTTTGTGTTTTATTACCTCTGGATTATCAAGTAAAAAAAAAAATAAGAATTTGTTTACTTTGCACACAAGCCCCCAGTCTGCAACAACTATTTTAAGGTGGAGTAAGATAAATTCCATTTGAAGCTGGACATTTCAGACAACATCCTGTTTTGACTCGTTGCTGACAGTGGCTAACGTGTGAAAAATAAACAAACTAGTCAAATGTAAAAAGAATATTATTAATATTGTTTATTTGTAAGCAGCCACAAAAATCTGCCGCTCTGTACAGTGGGGAAGTAGAGCATATTACAAAGACATCGAGGACAAGAAGACAAGTGTGGTTTTTGTCTACAGTAACTAAATGACATTATGGAAGGTTTCCAATAGTATTTCTGGTTGTTTCTGAAATTCCTTATAAATCTAAAGTTCTGCGCTGTGTACTGAAAAGTAACACTTAATAAAGATCCTTATTAAGAATTCAACATTGTTGTATTGTTTAGTTGTGTTGTCTAATATTTTTGGGACATTACCAGGTTTTAAAGATTTTGGGACAAAGCCACAAAGGGGCTGATTTAATTTGCTGTGATAAGTAGAGTTTTTTAGGAAAGCGAAAACGTTCCTCTGCTTTGCGCTCACAATTCCCTTAATTGCATACAAGATAACAGCGGATAGAGAGCAAATGTCTGCCCGCAGGATCTTATCCGGAAAGTGTGTTTTTTGACTTGCAAGAAAGATGGATATGAAACTAACAGGTGGGGTAGTGTGCCCTGAATCGTTCGCAAGAAACAGAGAGCCTGGGCTGTTTTCTACTAAACCGAGGAGGTTCAAAAGTGTGTCATAGGCTGGTCAGCACAGGAATGGTGCATTTATGGTATGGGAGAGGTCTACAGAAAACAGCAAGAACTCCACCAGTGATTACCTGTTCTACGCTCGAAAATGTTGGGGATCTTCCCATTGCCCCTGGGCTGTTCCGGGGTAATGAAAAAGATGGAACCCCTGTGGTCCCAATATAATGGTTCAATGTTCCTAAAGCCTCTGTCCATTGTACCAAAGTGAAAAAAAAAAACACCTTTCAGATAAAACACAACCAAAATGCTCATTCACCACTTTTTTCTAATATCGTCTTTCTTTGTTCGTGATCCGTCATGATCCATTGGGAAACTGTTCTGTCTTTTGTAATCCAATAAGCGGGAAATAGCAACCCATTAAAAGCCAATACCTCTGCTTATTACGAAAACCCACCGCTGAATGTCTGTGACGTGGAATGCCAGAAAGCCTCATTAGCTGATCAGCCAATCACAAGTGTTTTCCCACCCAGCTGCTTGTGATTTGCTAGTAGTTAAGGGCAATCCCGGTCAACGCGGATGAGCCATTCAGTGGTAGCTTTTGTAGCATCAGATTTTATGGTGTCTTTTCTCTTGCTTTAGATTACAAAAAAGAATCCTATTGCGACAAAACAAAAAGAGAAGCTTTTATTCTGTTACAGCTGTGAACACGGGGTTTCTGTGATTGGTTCGTTCAGTTACACTTTTTAAAATAAAATGTTTGTGTGTTTTTGGTATTGTGGAGCTGTGTTATAGCAAGCATTTGCAGCCATTGACTGGTAGGGCAGGCTTCCAGACAATGGCTGCCCCCAGTGCATTTCAGCACATGAAGTTCTACAATGCTGGCAGTAGCTCCACAATAGGTTAGGTAAAAACACCCGTGGAAACCATCCAATCAGTGGAGACTCTGCCAACAGACAGCATCTCCTCTGATTGGTCCACATGGTGCAGTGGGTTGCCCCAGTTATAGTTCCTTTCTGTGACAAGCTGGCTGCACTGGGGCAAGGTTATTATAGACGCACGCTTTACCGGGAGCAGCAGCAAAAAAAAAAAAAAAAAAAAGGGTGCTGTATAGGTGTTAGTTCTACCCCTGACCTGCTGATCACCTGATTCATGCATGAAGGGGTGTTTTAAGTGTGTGCCTGTCTCTATTTGTTTATTACTGTAAACTGTTTACATCTATTGTAGCTATTTAACTTGTTAATCCTGTGTAATCTATTATTTTTTAATATTTAGCAATCGACAATCTATTTATCAGTCATATACCTTTTACTTGCTATCATACAGAGTTATTCAGTGTTGTTTATTGCTTATTATATTGAAAACTAATGTAATGGACGTCTTTGTTTTTAGAAGCTCCAGTTAAGTTGCTGATGAACATAAAAATGAGCCTAGCATGGAGGTGCAGTTTTGCTGATTGGCTAGACGCGTTTCACTGTGTGCATTCCTTCCACAGCCCTGGCTCACACAGCTGTATGCATTTTTATGTGTTTTACTACCCTAGCAGCTAATCCTTTAAGTGATTTCCACTGTACTTCCAACACTTGGATGTTGCATTAGTATAAATCTACTAAATGTGGAGTTTAATGCTTTCATATTTCATACAATGGCTCATTTAGGAGCCAGCAAAATGCCGACTCTTTAATTAAAGCAGGATATAGTTTGTATTTTTGTTGCCAATCCCGATTTTGTTAAAATATCTTTGCTACCTACTTGGCTATATTTAAGAAATTTGTATAAAAGTCAACGCAAGGAACATTTCCAAAACCACAGCAACGTAGACCGCCATATTTACTATTGATGAAAAGCACAAGTCATACAGGGCACATTGTGCTATAATTTTCTGCTCTATTCACCCTTACGCCAGTGGCTAATGGACCGCACCAAGGGACAAATGTGGTGACATTTAAGCAATAATCACTCACTAATTCTAATACTAACTCCTCTCTTGCTTCACTGTCTAAGTGGCAGAATTCCAGTTTTAACATATTAAAGTTTTTCAAAGATCAGTTAATTGTTTTGTTTAATGGAGTTCCAACCCTATTTTTCGTTTTTCTCCTTTTTCCCCCCAATGTGAATCCTAAGGAACGCATGTATAACAATATTCTCGTTGCAGGACTTTACCTACATTCTATAGAGATGATCTTGCATAACTAAGTGATCACTAGCGTTGCCATTTTCTCTCTCGCCCCACAGCCCCATTATCAGTGTTATCATTTTCTTTTACAGTAAACTAAACAGGTTATTGTGTTTTATGAGGATTGGTACAACTTCATATGACGCATCCCATGACGTGATTTGGATTCATGAGGTCTGGAAATATGACATAGATTAGGACAAGAGGTGGCAGACTCCTCTCCCTAAATTTCTTTATATCGTATACAGAGATTGAACCTAAAATTCTTTCTAACATGTTAAACCCCCTGATGTTCTAGGGGCAATTAAGAACATGTGGTGCTTTAATAATGTTGCATCTAAAACTACATGTTTGCTCAGCATCTTCTCTAGATTATGTTTTGAAATAGCATTTCACACAAAAACCACTACGAAAAAAAATGTATCTTTATACTGTCTCGGTTATTTGATAGTGGGGCAGCTAGTATAAAGTTACTCTGGTGTTTCATTCCTAAATCTTTAGCCTGTGCTATTAGCAGCAATGATAAAGAGTGTTGTGGTGCTTTGAGGCTTGTTGTTAAACAGACTCACTGATGAATAGATTTTTCGTACAGAGCCTGTTAGCGCATAACATCCTTTTTAGCATTCTATGCCAGCTACTAAATATGGTTGATTGAGCGTATTTGGGTTGTGATCCAACGCTGAATAGTAATCAGTATGGCTGCACATTGTACACCAGACATATTATAGTAAATACTGGATGTACACCCTTGGGGACTTGCTCTTTTTCTGCACGGAGCTCAGAAATTCCATACATTTAGGTTTTATGCTATTAGGCGAAATAATCCATAATGTGTCATTAGCAATATAAATCAAACAAAACGTCTTGGATTTGCTGAAATGGTCTTAAATCTAACTTCTGTGTCATAAAAAATATAAGCGGACTGCTGAGGATCTCGGAGGGGAAAACGTCTCATTATTTCAGGTCTTGTATTTCATTCTGAGATTTATAAACTGTGAAAGATTGCTATATAGAAACAAAAAGACATTTGTGCTTTTAGAACTTTGTAATATATTGTTCAGTGTTACATTAAAGTTCTTTGTGAAGTTCTTGGAAAATAGATGCCTATTGAAATCGTTTTGGCTCTGCAACAAACTGTCACCTATACTGGTGAAGGACTTGCCGTAAATCCAGCTAGGTTATATTGTGTATGTAAGGTGTGGTTGTGATCTGGTTCTCTTATCTTTGTGAACAAAAATATTATACATCAATAAGTATTAAGACATAGTTGTTTAGCTCTTGTTGTTCAATACAGTGTCCCTGCAATAATCTGTCAAAACTCTAGTATTATATTAGTAACTTTGTTGCAACAATGTTGCAGATTTCACTCCCTGTTGATATTATGATTCACAACCTGCTCACCTGACTCACACAGGCGAGAACAGTCATCGATGCTTAAGTGCATGGAGTCATATTGAGTGATAGCTACATGCACTCTCTTTGTCGTTATGTGAAATAAGCGCGTTAAATGAGTCAATCTGCAGAAAAAACAACCTTCATGTTGTTGTTGTTGTTATCATTATTAACATTTATTTATATAGCACCTTCATATTCCATAGTACTTTACAAACGAGAACAAGCAAAGTAATAAAACAAGACTGAGACTTAACAGACAGACAAAGCAGTAAGTGGGCCCTGCCCGCAAGCTTACAAGTTATAGGACAATAGGCATTTGATACATGAGATATTGGTTCTGCCAGATTTAACTTGGAAAAGTTCTAAGTGGGGCAATGTGATCCAGTTACAAAGGAATTTGGTCAGAGTGTTGTTAGGGTATGGAAAGAGAATATGTGTAAGTTTTGTGTGAACTGTGTAGAGCGGTCGGTAGTTGGGTAGAGTAGCCTAAGCAGGTTAAGAGGGTACTTCAGGAATTGTATATGTTTGCCCGACGGGGTGAGTTTTCAGGGAATGTTTGGAAGCTAGAGGAAGGTCCACAGTGGGTGCAGTCCGAAAAGAGTCCTGTAGCCAGGAATGGGAGCAGGTAATGGATGAGAGATGAAGATTTTGGAAGGGTCGAGTCAGGGGATATTTGGAAATAAGTGAGATGTATGTTGGTGCAATTTTGTTTATGGCCTTGTATGTTAGTAGAAGTATTTTATATTGGATTCTGTCACATACAGGCAACCAATGTTGTGGTCGACAGAGCTTCTCAGCAGTAGAAGAATGTTTTACGAGTGAAATCGGTGTACCTTTCAAAATAGATTCTGAGGTGAAAGTCTGGTAGTGGAACTCCAGTAAGGAGACAAGTGCAATAGTCAGTGCGGGAGAGGAGTACATGAGTTAAAGTTTTTGCAGAGTCTTGATGTGAGATACGTTTTGGAAATGTTTCTTATATGTGGGCAACAGGATATGGATACAGATTGGATGTGAGTCAAGGCTGACAACTAACGAGCTTGAAGGGTATAGTTTATTGGCATGTTGTCAACAGAAACAGAGATGTAGGTAGGTAGGTTCTGTTGACTGGTGGGAATGTAATTAGCTTGGTTTTTGAAAGATTGAGTTTGAGGTGGCGAGAGGAAATCCAAGCTGAAATGTCAAATAGACAGTCTGTAACGTGGACCAGCACACATGGTGAGAGATCCATAGAGGACACAGAGAGATACATTTTGTGTTTCATCTTCATAGAGATGATACCCAAATCTAAAGGAGCTTATTAGTTTTCCAATACAAATGGTTAGATAGAGAAAAAACAGAGGGACTAGGACTGAGTCATGTGGTAATCAAACTGAAAGAAGAAGTGGAGAGGAGGTGAAGAAGAAATGAAAACTAAAAGAGTGATTAGATAGATAGGATGAGAACCAGGATAGGACAGGGTCATGAAGACTTGGGGATTAGAGCGTTTGAATGAGAAGTGTCTGGTCATCAGTGTCATATGCAGCAGAGAGATTCAGGAGAATTAAAAGTGAGTAATTGAGTGATCAAATCATTTACCGCCTTCTGTGCAGTCTCTGTGGAGTGATGGGAATGAAAGCCTGATTGAATTTAACCACTCAATATAATAATGAGTCCAATGAAATATAAAAAATCAATGCAAAAATGTGTAATTCATAAGTCCTGCACAGCAAAATCCCTGAATAGGATAAAAAAACTGATAGTTATCTGTGATTACAGTTTATTCAGAGGCATATAATTAATTTAGTCCCCTGCTTTCCAATTAATGTCCATAATTACACCAATCAAAATGCAGAACTCTCTAGAAATCAACTGGATTAAATTAATACAAAGTCCCATATATACCAACAACAGAAACAAAATGTCTTGGAATGTGATGTGTTCAAACGTTATTTAAAATGTTTCTACGGTGTTGAAGAAACCGAACTTTCAGAAAGTGTTTAGTCCCTTCTATATATAGGAGGTTACAACTACACTATATCGGGTATATAATGTAACTTATATTTAAATGTTATTTCAAAATCAAACAATTATGTCAGACGCCATCCCTGCTCTGCGCTTCAGTTTGAGTGATGGACACCTTCCTCTCTTCTCAGCCGACGCACCAGTTGCCCAGCGCTAGGACACTCCTTCCGGCTGTCTTCAACGTACTCCGGTGCCCAGCATCAGTACTACTGTCTCTTCTGGACTTATCTCTGCGCAGCCCGTTGCTAGGCAACGGGAAGCAGGCCGTATAACGAAAGCGGTGATATATAAACCCTTCTCTGACACCTCCCCAGTGCCTGAGTATTCATTGCCAGAGCTTGGGTTCCTGTGGATATGTCTTCTGGACTCATTGTTTCCTGTTGGTAGAGTTTTGACCTTTGCCCCTTGACTTCGGTTCTGCTCTTCTCGATTTTTGGCTTACTTTCATATTCCTGGTAGGACCTCGGCTATTCCTGACTACCCCTTTTGGATTCTCCTTCGGTATTTGCTCTGTCTGTACTGGTTCTGACCCAGCTTGTCCTTCCTCTTTGTGTATGCTCACCAGTTACCTCGCTAAGATCTGTCTATGAGGGCCGCAACTTGCACATCCCACGCAGCCAAGCCCATACTTCCTTGCAGGTATCCCCGGTGAAAACTGGGAGCATGTTATTCTCCACGCCTCTCAATCCAGTTTTGTCAATCTTAGCAGGTACGTCCTATCTTAGTGAACATTGTGACACTTTTGCAGAATTTGTCTTGAATCCAGTTACTTTGTGACGTATACATTAAGACAAGGAAAACACCCCAACGGTTTGTAGGGTTACCATGATGCATAAGATATTGTAGTATTCTTGCCTAATTTAGCAAAAAAAAATTGGAGTCAGTTTTTTTTTTTTTTTTATTAAATATAATCGTGGGACAATCTTCAAGAATAGGACTAAGCAATGGGTCAAATTTAAGAACTGGAAAATGTTTCTGAATAATTTGTTTAATGCAGTAAGATGAAGCTGCTATATATGGAAATAAATTATACAGATCTATAAAAAAAGTTGTATTCTGGGTATAACACTTCTTTATCAAGTCCAAGAGACTCTACATAGGCCGACTAAAAGATCAGTCGGATGTTTTTTTATGCTAAATTGTTGTATGGTGGGGTTCTGTGTGGGAGAAGTATAAATGAGGAAAAAGGAATTGGGTAGGGGGAGGCTTACTTATGTGTAGCAAACTGCCTGAGTTTGGTTTGTACAAGATGTGAGTGAAAGTAAAGGTGTAAATGTTGGGTGTATCAATTTTCCTTGTAGGGGTGTACAAATTATACTTGTATCGTGGGTCTTATGCTGGAGGTCCTTTGTAGAAGATGGGGGTATCAGTTGTCTATGTAGGGATGTATCAGTTCTCCTTGTAGTTTGTGTATTGTCCTTTTTGTTCGTTCAGTCTTCAAATGTGTTCTTTTGACCTGTAGGTGAGAGAAAAGGGAGAGAGGAGAAGGGCAAGGGGGTAGGGAAAGTGTGAGAGGGTAAGTGTTGGTGGGAGGTTTGGTGTATCTCTGATAGGTATGTAGCTGTAGTGTAGTAGAGTGCAGAGGGAGAAGGAAAGGTTATGATTGTCTAGAGCTTAATAAGGTAGATAGTTTGGAAAGAAGGCAGCATCTCATAACTCTGGTAGTTTATCTCAGTAAACATAGTGGTCTATGGTTGCTAATGCAATAAGTGTAAATTTTTAAGCTCAAGAATGTTTGTGGAAGAAAGCCCTGTAAGTACACACTGTTTGCAGCTCTGATTTTGTTTTATATTTGAAAGTTTGAAGTAATTGCAGCTTATTTATCAAATTATTCTAAAGTTACACAATTTCTCCTAAGTTTGTGCAGTTGTCTCCTATGGGTATCCCTTTGTCTTAATCCATGATGATTGTTTTCTAAGTGAACGTAGTTCTTAAAATACAGAGACTTTTATAGGTGTCAGTATACATACTATTGTCAATAGCTAAGAGGGTGATATCCAAATACTTAATAGCATTCTTATGATAAGTGCTGGTGAAAGTGAGATTATGCGTGGTGGTGTTCAAATGTAAAATACAATCATCCATAAATTTAGTGTCACATTCCCATTTAAATAGATCATTAATATAATGCCCGTAAATCACCAGGTTTGCTCTGAATCCACTTCCGCCTACATACTATCCTTCAAATGCCCCAATGTATAGGGTGGGAGAACTCTGAGCGAACCTGGTGCCCATCGCTGTGCCAAGTGTCTGTATATTAGAAATTGTGATTAAAAAGAACATCTTTATGAAATAAAATAAATTTAATAGAATTAAGAATTAATTAATGCTGTCACTCTGAGATCCTCTTCACTGGACAAATATTTATGGCTTGAATGCCAGCATGAGTAATGTTCCTATACAGTCCCTGTACATCCGTAGGTAAAGAAAAAATAATAGTTATATATTTATATTCTTGATCAAAACTGAAAAATTGGGTATTGTCCTGGAGACAGCTTGAACCTGCAAATGGACATCGACCTAAAAGGACAAATCTTAAGTGAGGCTCTTGACACCAGAGATGATGGAATGCCCAAGTGGAGTGATCATAATTAGAGATATCAGGATGTGAATTAAAAAAAAGAATAAGAAAAACTAACACTTTTGTTTGGATATCACCTTCAATACCCAGAACGGTTTCTATGTTATTCAGCACAAAGGCTCTTAAAGTCGCCTTATAAAAATTCTCAATACATTATCTTGATGTAATGTATAGAATCTGAATTTTAATTTAAATTTAGAATATGGCAATTCAGAATTGTCAGAACCTTAATAACAAAAAGAAGTGTATTGCCTTAAGGCTTAGTTAACTCATACTTATTAGCGTTCTCTTTTAAAAGTTCATTAAGCAATCTGCTTTATCTTTATCTGTCTAACAAAAAAATGGAAAAATGTGGATACCCTTTATCACTGAATGCTTTAAAAGCAAAATTTATTTTCCAACAAAGCATTGTAACATAACAAGTTCAATAAATAAATTAACCTAATTAGGATTTGAGGAATGTGCAAATTTGAGGCCCATCTTGTGCTTTTTGTTGTGAGAACGTCGTTGTCCCTCCTCTACTTCCTTTTATATCTGAGTCCCCCCTTCTTTTTGTGGTACCCAGACGTATAGAGGTTCGTATCTGTTGGGGCAATAAATGGGATCCAGCCACTCTTGTCCAACACGGTTTTACTAGAACTAGAATCTTTAGTTACCATAGACTGAGCGGTGTTTTGTATAGAATATAGATCCCAGTTTATCACTGGAAAGATTTTCCTTTTATCAGAGTTTATATTTGGGCTGACAGTGACCAGAGAACCTTCTTTACCCAAGAAGACGGCACTCTGCCCTGAGTTTTATACTTAATATTTTATTATTACTGTTTTCTTTAAGAGTCCAATGTTGATTGTTGTAATATTTCTTGAAATTTAAATTTTTCTTATGATTTTGATCGGCACTTTCTGATAATCCAACTAATCTCTAGAGATTTGTTTTTTACTTTAAACCTATGATCAATCAACTTTACTGAACACAGTCATTAGCTCTGGTATATTAAAGACCGGGAGCGATGAGATCATACTGGTTGGAAATCGTACTGGTTGAAATTGATTTGGGATATTCATGGTCCTTATTAAGCTGCATTTACTTTATGAACTCTTACTTATCCATACAATGCCTTTTTGGGACTTGTAGCATAAGGGGATATTAATTAGAACATTTCCTGGGTCAACATAATCTTACGTGTCATATCCATCTATAAAAAAATAAAATTTTAGGGTTTAGTAGACCTTTAAATGATTTCTGTATCCCAGTTTCTCTGTATATTTCCCCTCTCGTTCAGCATTTGTAGAATAATTGTATGTTCGGTCTCTGTGCTGCATGACATGCCTGTTATTAGGATGGTTAATTTTCCATGACTAACCTTGTAGTGTGACTAAGCAGGGATTTTCCCCAGAATTCGCCATGGACTTTATTCCAAGCAATTGGTAACTGGCAGGAACGTCTGCCTGTCTTGGTGGTCGGGGGAGGCAGAGTTGTAAAACAGATGCATGGAAATTAATGAGCGCGTCTGGCAGAATGAGCGGCCTTCGTGCAGAATCATTCATTTTTCCTCTGGAACCAGTGGTACCATTTGAACAAAGCCTATTTTTCAGCTTCTAATGCATAGCCTGCGAAAAAGTTACAACTTGGGTAAATATTTAAATATTATATCAGCGTTTCTGCATACTTGACATAAATATAGTTTTACCTTTGTGCCAAGTATGTCAAATGACCAATTCTTTTTCTCATTTGCCAGCATAAATGTTTATTTTGTTTTCCCACATAATGTGCTGTTTAAGGTTTCACAGGCGTTCCAAATTTGATTGCCTTTTAATAGGAACATGGTGTTATTTGCATTTTTCATTAGGCAGCAGGATAAACTAGATGCACTTCTTTCTTTCCCCATTAACATTCAGAACGTTCGAGCACCCTGGCTGCGTGTATTTGCCATCAGTAAAGCATATGTATATTTGCACCACACATGTGGCATAGCAGATGTTTTAAAACACTATGGATACTCTTTGAATTATGCATTTAGCATTTTTAAATGCAGCTTTTCATTACCATATAGACCCACATTGGTGTCTTTAAAACTTCAAATAAAGTCTAAAAGTGCCTATAGAGCCCCAGGAGTGCCGTCCTAGAGAGCCCCAGGAGTGCCGTCCTAGAGAGCCCCAGGAGTGCCGTCCTAGAGAGCCCCATGAGTGCCGTCCTAGAGAGCCCCAGGAGTGCCGCCCTAGAGAGTGATTAGAGTGTTGCTATAGAATGTACCTAGAGTGTCTGCTGTTTTCCAGTCACGTATAAAGGATAAAAGAGAAAACAAACCTGGCGCACAGAGATGTGATGATTAAATGTATGATGTAAGTGAGAACAGTGTCTGCAGCTGTAGAGATCAATGAGATCTCAAGGGAGAAACAATCAAACAACGCACATAACAGCGCTGACCACTGTAATACACATCATCCACTACTTGATCCGCAAAGTGATAATATAAAACAATTTATTATTAAAAACAATCCTTAAACATGAGGCAACCACTGGCCAGTGGAATAATGACATAAATAGAATAAGTATCACATGAAGTATCCCCTCACTTTAAATGTCTTGTTCATGTGGGTGATTTCTGTCACCTTGTTGATAAAAGAACAAGTTATACATATATTCATACCACATTTAAAGCATCCTTCTATTTGTTTAGGAATCCAGCTACCCGCTAGTGATGTTTTATCTATTTAATTTCGTATACCTTGAACCAAACTGGGTGGCAGTAAATTTTTTGCTTGCCAAAAGATCGATTGACAAAAATTTATAAACCAATGTTTTAAGCTCCATCATACTCTAAATGAGGTCATACTTACTTATAGCCCCGCTGTCCATCTTCTCCGATACAGAGGGCTGTGGGGGGAGGGTGGGGGGGTTTGGCCCAGCATAGTGGAGTGCCAGGTACATGACATGAAATGCCCTTTTAATTACAGTGTGAACCAAATTATGATCAAAGATCCACTAATCCATAAAATAAGTATGGCATGGAACAAACCAGTAGCACAATTCCCATTTTAGATACAAATATGTATCCTGGAGTCATACATTCAGTTAATACTTACCCTGGTCAGACACACTGGACCTGATTCATTAAGGAAAGTAAAGCAAAAAAAAATTAGTACCTTTGCTCCATGGCAAAACAGGTGACACCTCCTGCTCAGTCTGCACACTGCCTGTGATGTGTAACACCTACTGCGGTCCCGAGCTCTGGATCTCTGTCTATGGAGGAATTAGATATCCCACCTAGCATGGAGAGGAAGCTTTCTTCCAGTGAAATCACTAGTGGCTTTATCCAGTTATGTGCAAACAAAAGAAAATTATTATCTGGCGACCACAAACAATATTTAATAACTTTGTTCACAATATAGCTATATTGGGATTAAGCTCGCCTGTCATGTCAAGGCATCTCCTATAGGCGAGTCCCTCTCTAGCCAGTGAATCAAACATATATTCAGGGTGTCACATTTAAAACCTTCCCAGAATCACCATTTTTTAAAGCATGCAGCACCCGAAGAAGTGGTCACCTCCCAGAAAAACAAACTACAAATTAGTAAAAGAGAAAAGGTGTGCTTCTCTAAATTAATGAAATGTGTACAAGTGTATTGACAATGAAAGGACGAGCAGCGGATTGAGTGCACCCACATACGTCTGATTCAAACTCCGGGCATTTCTTTGCTCCGTGTTTTTAGCTGTATCACTTACACCAGCTACAGAGCAGGTGTAAGTGCATGCCAGAACATGTGTTTGCAAGTAAGAGAAACTATGAAAATACATTTAATGTATAGTACTAAGAATATCCTGATGTATGTATATCATGCCCAAAAAAATTTTTTAAGGAATTTTTATTAATGATTATATTAGTAAAAGTTGTTACTTTATTTTAATATATTGCTTTTTTGCATGCATTCTGATGTGACTTTATATTGGACATATGCATGTGCGTATCTTGCAGCTTGTTCTTTCTGCATATGGCGGTTAATGTATAGCCAGATGTTATGAGCCGTGACGGTGACCCAAGCCGCTTCGTCTCACTATTTGCATGTGAGCCGTGGCTTGAGGGGCAGCTGGGCATGGGCGCAAATAGTTTCAATTAATTAAAAGCCCTCTGAGACTGATCATTTTAGCTGTGCCCCCTGATTTTTGATTGCCCCCCATATATACATATATGTGTGTGTGTATATATATACAAGGGGGGACTTAGCCTCCCTGTTGGTTATACCTTCTGTTCACACACTTGCTGACCTGCTTCATATACCAGTGGATAATCTGACTGATACCTGTTGTGACCTCGGCTTGTTCTGGACCCTGCTGTTGATGATTGCCCCTGACCTCTGCCTGTTTATTGGATTCTCCTTGCTTGCACCAGCCTGTCCCTGGTTATTTTGATTGCTTTGAACCCATGACCCTTGAACTGTTCCTGGTTTAGACCCTATGGTATTCTAGTTATCTCCTCCTAATATCTGCGCTACGGTTTCTGTACATAAGCTTCCACTATGCTGAGTTTAAGACCTGGGGCATCCAAGTACCTGTGAGCATATCTAGCTGTACAGGAAAGGCGGCTGCTAAAGGCAAAGACCTCTACCATCTGTTCTGGGAGTTCATGTCCGTACCATCAGCCTTAACACCAGAGCGCACTTATACCCAGATTCAAATGGAAACGTCTTTTCAGATGCGCTTGCACTTGAATATTGGCATACGTGTGTGCAATGAATGTCCATTTTTTTTAAACGCAAATTGCATTCCAAAATGAATCCAGCCCTGGGTATCTATGAGCCACATTCAAATTTTCTAGAGCAGAGGGCCGGAACCAGAGGCTGTCGTAGCCTCCTAATACTTGTTGCATGGCTGCAATTTTGGCCAGGACCTATATAGTCCCCTCTGCATGCTTTCCTATGTATCAACTGCAAATTAACTTTATTTCCCAATAGAACAATCTGAAAGTTCTATCCCAACCAATTATCCTATCCCATAGAACAACGAGCAGCCAACAATGGTGGCTAAACCTACTGACCCTGAATCGGTGGAAGGTATACTAATTACCTGGGAGATTATCATAATAATAGTATAGCAGGCTGGTGTTGTAGTATGCAGTTCAAAACACTATGGGGTTCTGTGGTCAGTTCTATCAATGGTCTAGAACCTCGGGAAATACAACTAGATTTATAAATTGGAAGCAAGGTCTCTAAGACAAACTGATTTGAATTGAATCAAACAATATGAAGCATTAAGACAGCTCAACAAACAGAACAGTTCAAAATGCATACCTGGTTTTTATCAAGTATCAGCCATCTCCTAATGAGTGGAGTTTTACATGCTTTGCCTTTTAGCGATCATTCTTTCATGGGTCAAAACGAATTGGTCCATTTTATTCACTATTCCATACACCCAGAGGAGTCTTTTTAGTTAGTTAATGAAGGTTTCAGTCTTCTGTACATTGGCTTCTTGACATTTCTCATGAATCTGCATTAGTAGACCCTCTAGCAGCTCTATGTACTAACTAAATAGCCTATGTCTATACTCTCCTTAATAACTTCTGATTTCAGACACCATGGAATCTTCCATCCGAACTTCTGTCACAAGGTCCAATATGTCAATCTGAAGATGTTATACTTAAATACATGGAACTTGAAACCTCCTTGCGGAAAAACCAGAGGTTTTCTACAAAGGGAGTAAATGCACTAACAGATTGTCCTGTAGGAAAAGTGTATTACAGAGTTTGGAGAATTTTTTTCACTTGGTGTTCTCAATGATTCTTCTCCAGGTCAAGCAGCACAAACACTTTCATTCTGTATCTTCTATAATCTGGCATTTCTAAATGTGAGACCATTGGACCATTACGTCATTATATGTACAAATCTATGCCTCTTCTATATTGCTTAAGTGCCAGCTCATCCTGGCACCAAGCGTTTATTTCAAGCAACAATATTTCTTTGACCTGGGTTCAGGGAACAACCCAGGACCTTTAACATTGTACTGAGTTTGCATTGGAAACCGTCAGCTGAACCGATGGTTTGCTGTAGTTATCCCTAAAAGCTACAGCAGCATTAGGCACCAGTTTAATGTTCCATCCTGCCTTTGGATGTCTCAAGTGTCTACATTGATACCACAGACCTGCTGGGAAAACGAGAATGTACTTATTGGTGGATCTATTTCTCCTAAGCCTGTAGCTGCCAGTGCATAGTTCCCACCTGTATTTTGTGTAGTTTGGCGCTTCTTTTGTTCTTGTATTTGGAGGCATTAGGCCGTGTCGTTGCTTCTTGACTATGTTATAATTTCAGACTCCTATTACAGATGCACCTGTCTCTTCTAGACATACCACTAATGGAATAAGTGTATGCTACTGATTTTAAATTCGAACCTATGTCGTGGCTCAGCACAGTATGATAACCCTGGGTCTGCACTGACACCTGCATTCCTAAGGGAAATTGTCTAAGGAAATCATATGGTAAGGTCATTGGGCGAAGATGGAGCATGGTGTGGATAGGTCAATATGTCGTGCTTTGCACTTACTTGTAGGATATGATCAGTTTTATGGTCCCTTACCTGCTGACACAGAAGTAGGTAACTGGCAGTGCTCAAATTATGTTTGTATTCTATAAAAGAAGGTTGATGATAATGCAGCTCATTGTTATGTATATATTCGTTGCAGAACACTTAAATGGGCAATTGGTAATAGTGGTTGATTACTTACTACCACTGTAAGGTACTGTCATTGTGGTGCAAATAATCACATTAGGACCTAGGCAAATTGCTTGGTTACATTGTAATTTTTTCAGCACTGCCATCTAGCCTGAAATAATCAAACAAAGTGGAAAAATTGCTGAAATTTTGGATACCAAACTAGCTAAAAGCATTGTCTACTGAAGATTAAAATGGGCTAAATGAGAAAGATAACCCTACTGTAATATAGACACTTATATTTACTACAGAAGAGGTGCTACTTGGCCCTCTAAATTAAAAGTAGATTAGTCAATGTAATTGTGTGGCTTAGCTTTTCCTAGCAATGTTCCAAGTTTGCTTGCTTATTTACTTATTAGCGATATTGTTAACAATACTTGTGCCTTACTACCTCCCACCCCTTCTTCCTCTTTCCCCCTCCCCACCGATATAAAATATATTATCGTTTTGCTGTCTGTATTTTCTTGATTGACCACTGAAAATAAAAAATTCTAAAAAAAAATATATAAAATATAGAGGAGACATCTTGAATATTATTATTTTTATGTCAATCGTGTTCATTGTATTTTTTCCTGTTGTTTCCTCTTTAAATAAAAAGTTAAAAAAAAAAAAAAAAAAAGTCGATTAGTTAATGGATCCAGATGGCATACATCCAAGAGTAATGAAAATAGAAGTACATGTACTGCTTGCAGCGCCATTAAACAAACTTTTTAACCAGTCGCTGGTGACAGGTATAATTACAGGTGATTAGAGAATTGCAAATGTAATTCTACTACACAAATCAGGCAGTAGAGAAGAATATAAAAACTGTAGATCATTTAAGTCTCACATAAACAATGGGGAAATTAATGGGATCACTTAAAAAAAAAATAGTCAATGGGGTAAGCTCTGGGTCCTGTTTCGTTTATTGTATTTCTTACTGAATCCAGTGCTACGGAATCTGTTGCGCCTCATAAATATATAGTAATATATTCATTAATAAAACATTTTGTCTGGTCTACAATAGAAGGTATGTGTTTTTGCAACTGATACAAAGGTTTGTAATAGGGTGTATACCCCATAAACGGTAATTCAGAGAAACTTGTAGAATCGATTAAAGTTTGAGACGCACAAATTTGAAAGCAGTATATAGAATGAATAGTGATATGTCAGCAACAGAGGAAAGGGACGTTTGAGTTATAGTTCAGATGGTTGGAAGGTGAGTAAGCAGCGTTGACCAGCAGTTGGAAATGCTGGTAGCCTACTTGATTGTATAGGAGAAGGTATTAGTAACCGGAAGGGGGAGGTTATATTACCACTTTATAGGTCATTGGTAAGACCTCACTGTGAGGCCCTAAATTAACCCAACATTAATACTATAATGAATCAGAAACTTGCTACTAAAATGGTGCTTTGGCGACATAGCATCGCGTCTCATGAAATGCTTCGAGAGCTGAAAATGTGCAGAGGAGAGAAATATGTTAATACAGGTAAGTAAGGCTATATTTTTTGAAAATAGAGTTTTTCTAGAACAAGGACACATACTATTAAATTGAAGGGAAGACTGATAGGTAATATAAGAATAACACGAAAGAGTGATATATCCGTGGAATAGTCTCCCAGCAGATGTTCCCCTTGCAGCACAGTGGCCGAGTGGTTAGCACTTCTGCCTCACAGCGCTGGGGTCAGGAGTTCAATTCCCAAACATGGCCTTATCTGTGTGGAGTTTGTATGTTCTCCCTGTGTTTGCATAGGTTTCCTCCGTGTACTCTGGTTTCCTCCCACACTCCTAAAACATACTGGTAGGTTAATTGGCTGCTATTAAAATGCCCTTAGTCTCTCTCTGTCTGTGTGTATGTTAGGGAATTTAGACTGTAAGCTCCAATGGGACAGGGACTGATGTGAGTGAGTTCTCTGTACAGCGCTGCGGAATCTGTGCTATATAAATGAATGGTGATGATAATGATGATGCTCCCCTCTTTTATCACTGCGGGGATAGTGTTCTAAACAACAGTACCGGTCGGTGTGGGTACACCACGGACCCTGCGCCATTAAAGAATTATGTCACATGGATGCAAAAGAGGATGGGAATGATGTCCTGAGCAATGGTGTTTATATGAGTGCAAAATCTATATATTGCCATAAGTATATTGGTAGCGGGAATTGTAGTGGAATCTGGGATACAAACATTCATGAGAAATGTACTTCCAGTAACTTGCAAAAGTATTCAACCCCTTCAACATATTTGCCTACATTAGAAATGACACACTGATTGTTTTAGACAGTATTTTTTTTTATTGCAAGCCAGTACTCTCTTACAGTAAATGTTCAAACTCATACTTCATTATTTTTTTTTAAATAAGAACCGAAATATATTGTTTGCATAATTATTCAACCCGCACGTGTCATGGGAGCTTCAAGTGTACACAGATTATAGATATTGTCTTGACAATTGGCTTTCAATTATCCGCTGGTCATACTGTGAATTAACATGGGTCAATTCAGGTAACATAGGTCATACTGTGGATCTGAAGCGTAGCTGTAACAATGAAGACCCTGCACACGATCATACCACCCAGGCACTGCCTAGACAAGGTAGTAACTCAAAGGTAAACATCAGAGGATGAAGCAGATTTGTAAGTGAAGCCACAGAGAGGACAACTATGGAAGGATCTACAGAGGTCAGTGGCTGAGACTGGAGTGAAGGTGACCAGTCAACCATATCCAGAGCTCTGCATACAACTGTCCTGTATGGGAGGGTGACTAGAAAGGTGAAATTACTGAAGAAAACCCCCATATAAAAGCACATCTGAGTGACCCAGCTTAAAATGTGGGATAAGTGACTGGAGAACAAATAGGTGAATGTTCTACAATAATCAAATAAAAGTCAATAGCTCAATCCAATTAAGAATCTGGCACTATTTGAAAATTGCAGTCAACAAGCTTCATCCAACCGACCTGAAAAACCTGGAGCACATCTGCAAGGAAGAATGGGTAACAATCACTCCCCAACGGTGTGCAAACCTGGTATAATCTTACCCAATAGACTTAAAGCTGTTATTGCAGCAAAAGGTGATTCTACCAAGTACTAGTCTGCCGGGGTTGAATATTTATGCAATAATCAATTTTCAGTTGGGGTTAATACATATTTAATAGCTATAAGGAATTTTTCTTACTATTTGTCACATTATTTATTTAAAAAATATTAAAGACCATAAAAACAAAAGATTCCTTCTCCCCCCACACAAAAAAACAAACCCCAAAAGCCTAACATGCCCTCAAAAATTAGTTCTTAAAGCAGCAATGCCATGTAGCCTCTTTTTTTCTTTAAATAGCAAATTATGTTCTATGCATTTTTCTTGACTCTACATCTAAAAATCATTATCTCCTTTTCAAACTCTTTCTGGAGGGTATACAAGTAAAGTTGGCAGTCACAAACACACACACACACACACACACACACACGGCTCTCAGCATGGCATTTGATGACAGATGAGGGGCTGGGGGGATTTACAGCACACAGAGCAGGTTGAACTCTGGCGTTCCAAAGCCTCTGTGCTCATTATATTGTGTGACATGCGACTGTGGTTGCCATGGTAGTCACATCACACCGTAAAGACCCTGTAGAATTCTAAATCATCCATTCCATTTTCATGAAGAAGCAAACCAAGGAAAAATGGAAATTTACCTAGATTCTTTTTATAGTCTTCCACAGTGATTTATGTTAACAACACCTCATGTTTTCCATGGGATCATTACTTTAATTAAAGATCCACCAAATAAGGCAGCAGATTTATACACCTAATCAGTATAGCTGGAAGTTCCTGGAAGAGTTGAATTACAGCCCCCAATGTTTATTCTGCTTGTTTAAAGGTTTTGACTGTTCACATCCTTAGGAGACAGTGTTTGGCACTCTGTACAAGACAACATCTATTGTGTTTTATGTGAGCAAACTCTAAACCGAGTGGCTTGGATTATAGCATGAAATAACGAGCCTATGAGGCAATGGTGTTTAATGGTTGAGCGCCACAGGACAGATGCAGTGATGTTATGCATGAAATCAAGAGTTATGGAACTGCATATTTAAATAATCTGGTAGAGGTGCACGTATGTCAAGTCTTCCTGGGTTTTGCATGGCAGAGCAAGTAACACTAGTTGACCGTAAGCTTACATAACCTCAGGGCTGGTGAAAAGCTGCTGTTTTTATGAACTTATAACTAAGAATTGTCATAAATTAACCCATTCTCTATGCGTGTTGCTGTCATCTATCGCCCCCCTGGTCCACACCAACAATTTCTTGAACACTTCTCTGCATGGCTCCCTCACTTCTTATCTACTGATATCCCCACCATCATCATGGGTGATTTCAACATCCCTATTTCTAATCCACGTTCCAATGCTGCTTCCAAACTACTCTCTCTAACCTCACTTGACCTCTCCCAGTGGATTGAATCTGCTACTCATCAGGATGGCCACTGTCTTGATTTTGTTTTCTCTAGACTATGCTCAGTTTCTCATTTCCTTAACACTCCTTTCCCCCTCTCGGATCATCACCTTATTAGCTACTCGCTCACCCCCAGTTCTCTCTAGTGTCAAACTCTTCCAAGCCTCCTCGTACCCGCAGGAATATCAACGTTATTGATTTTCAACAGTTTTCCACCTCTCTCCAACACCTTCTCTCCCCAATTTCTACATTCTCCTCCCCTGATCGGGCAGTACCCCATTTTCATCACACCCTAGCAGCTGCCCTGGATCAAGTGGCTCCAGCAACACTACATACTTCGCGTAGAATTCGTTGCCAACCGTGGCACACTACAGTAACACGAACTCTACAAAAACTTTCTCGTAAAGCAGAACGTCACTGGCGTAAATCTTGGACCTCTAATGATTTCATCACATATACTGATATCTACCACTCCTACAGAAATGCTCTGGACACTGCTAAACAAGCATACTACCGATCTCTCATCTATGCTCAGGCTTCCAACCCCAAACGCCTCTAACACATTTAACTCTTTTCTGAATTCTCCTGCCCCAAATCCTCCAACTAACATCAGTGCACAGGATCTTGCTTCCTATTTCAAGGACAAAATTGATAAGATCAGGCTTGAAATGGTATCTCCCTTGACAAGCAATCTGCTCAATTCCTTTGTAGCACCCTCTGACACTCTCTCTTCATTTGATCCCACAAATGAAGAGGAAGTTTCTACTCTCTTCTCATCTTCCTACTCTACCTCCTGTCCTCTTGATCCCATTCCCTCACAAATGGGTATGTCCCTGTCTCCTGTGCTCATTCCCCCTCTAACTAAAATCTGTAATCTATCTCTTTCTACTGGTATTTTTCCATCTATATTCAAGCATGCAGTGAGTACTCCCATTTTAAAAAAACAGAATTCTGACCCTAACTCTCTCATAACTTACCGCCCCAGCTCCCATGCCCCTCCAAGCTTCTCGAGAGAATTGCCTACACACGCCTCACACACTTTTTTACAGAAAACAACCTATTGGTTCCTCTTCAGTCAGGCTTTCGCTCTCAACACTCCACAGAGACTGCGCTGACCAAGGTTGTCAATGATTTGATCACAGCAAAAAATAATAACCAATACTCTCTTCTAATTCTCCTGGATCTCTCTGCTGCATTTGACACTGTTGACCACTCTCTCCTCATACAAACGCTACAATCACTAGGTCTTGAAGGCACTGTCCTATCCTTGTTCTCATCCTACCTATCTAATCGCTCTTTCAGTGTTAATTTCTCTGGATCCACCTCTGCTCCGCTTCCTTTATCAGTTGGAGTTCCACAAGGCTCAGTCTTAGGTCCTCTGCTATTCTCTTTCTATTATTATTATTATTATTATTATTATTATTTTTAATTTTTATTTATAGGGCGCCACTAGGTATCCGTATCGCCGTACAGGGACAGACAGAAACACGATACAGGGTGAGACAGCACGGTACAGTTAACAAAAAGCACAGTAACTCAGAAGCTCGTTGTACAGCTAAATGAGAGGTGAGAGCCCCCAGCGGGGTAGAGAAGGGGGTAGAAGGGCAGGAGGACCTGGACAAGGAGCTGGAGAGCAGAGTTAAGGTGGTGGAGAACAGAAAAAGAGGAGACCCTGCTCGAAGGAGCGTACAATCTAAGGGGAGGGTAGGACGGACAGAGACGCAATGGTAGGAGGAGGGAATGGGTAGAACTGAGGCTGAGACGGAGAGGAGAAAGAAAAGGAGGGAGGTAAGAGGGGGACAGGAGGGAGGGTGGGAGGGGGGTAGGGGGACACTGGGAGGAGGTCAATTAGGTGGGGGACTGGAGGGCTTTAAGGAAAAGGTGGGTTTTGCGGCCCGTTTGAAGCTGGACAAGTTGGGGGAAGTTCTGATGAAGCGGGGGAGCTGGTTCCAGTGGAGAGGGGCAGCGCGGGAGAAGTCTTGGATGCGAGCATGGGAGGAGATAACAAGGGGGGAAGAGAGGCGGCGGTCGTTAGCCGAACGCAGAGGGCGGGATGGAGCGTGAATGGAGATTAGGTTGGAGAGGTAGGGAGCAGTGGAGTTGGAGAGGGCCTTGAAAGTAAGAGTGAGGAGCTTGAACACGATTCTGTAGGGGATGGGGAGCCAGTGGAGGTATTGGTAGAGGGGGGAGACAGAAGAGGAGCGGCGAGAAAGGAAAATGAGCCGAGCGGCAGCATTGAGTACGGAGCGAAGGGGAGCGAGATGAGAGCGGGGGAGGCCAGTAAGGAGGAGGTTACAGTAGTCCAACCGGGAGATAATAAGAGAGTGGACAAAAGCTTTAGTGGCATCTTGGGAGAGGAAGGAGAGGATATGAGGGGCAAAGGAGAGAGAGGAGTCCAGGGTGACGCCAAGGCAGCGAAGTTGAGAAACAGGGGAAATAGAGGAGTTGAGAACGATGATAGAAAGGTCGGAAGGGGAGGGGGAGTGAGCGGGGGAAAGACAATAAGTTTGTTTTTGTGAGATTAAGTTTGAGGAATCTAGAGGACATCCAGGAGGAGATGGCGGAGAGGCAGGTGGACACCCTGGAGAGGAGGGAGGGAGAGAGATCGGGAGAGGAAAGGTAGAGTTGGGTGTTTCTGTACCAAGCTCCTACACCACTTACATTCTAAACCTACACTCTACACCACTAATCTTGGGAAAACTAATAAGCTCCTATGGATTTCAGTATCATCTCTATGCGGATGATACACAAATTTATCTATCCTCTCCTGATCTTTCACCATCTGTGTTGTCTTGCGTTACTGACTGTCTTTCTGCCATTTCATCTTGGATGTCTTCTCGCCAACTCAAACTCAATCTTTCAAAAACTGAATTAATAATATTCCCACCCAAAAACAGAAGCTTCCTGCCTGACATTTCTAGTTCTGTCGATAACATGACCATAAATCCCACCCCGCAAGCTCGCTGCCTAGGTGTAATCTTCGAGTCACAACTGTCGTTTATTCCCCACATCAACTCTATATCTAAATCATGTTACATACACCTAAAGAACATTTCCAGAATACGCACATATCTGACACAAGACACCGCAAAAACATTAATTCATGCACTCATCATCTCCCGCATCGACTATTGCAATTCCCTCCTTACTGGTCTTCCCAAAGTCAGACTTGAACCCCTACAATCTATTTTGCACGTAGCGGCTAGATTGATTTTCCTTACAAACCATTATTCCTCTGCTGAGCCACTCTCAGTCTCTACATTGGCTGCCTGTATTTCAACGAATTCAATATAAAATTCTTCTACTAACATACAAGGCCATCAACAAAATTGCACCGACATACATTTCCTCACTTGTCTCGAAATAACTCCCTACTCGACAACTCCGTTCTGCACAAGATCTACGTCTCTCTTCCAATCTCATCACATCCTCCCATTCTCGGTTAAAGGATTTTTTCCGGGCTGCACCCACTTTGTGGAATTCCCTCCCACACACAGTAAGACTTTCCTCTAGTCTTCAAACCTTCAAGCGTTCACTGAAAACCCACCTCTTCAGACAAGGTTATGATATTCCTCAACCATCATCTTAATTTCCCGAGATTACCCTATTACCATCCTCTACACAGCTAACGCAAGACAACAACCTTCTGACCAACATTGCCACACACACAGCCCACTCAGTACTTTTACCTTTGCAGTCTGGCTGGTCCATTGTGCAATATGATGTAGCACATGCCCTTGTGTTTCTAACTCCCATTGTCCTATAGATTGTAAGCTTTCGAGCAGGGTTCTCTTACCTCTCTGTCTGTATGTATTACCCAGTATTGTCTTATTAATGTTTGTTCCCAATTGTAAAGCGCTACGTAATTTGCTGGCGCTATATAAATAAATGATAGTGATGATGATAAATTGCATAGATAGGCCAATATGTAATAATTTATTTAATTTTAAAAAAAAATGTAAATAATTGTAAACTGAAATACAGGTAGCACCGTCGTGCCCTTAATATAAGGAATTATATGAAACCTGCATAAGGGTGAAATTAGCAGTATATTAAAAATGTTAAATTTGGTGAGTGGGGTGAGTCAAATGTGATAGTAGAGTGTGTCTCCTTGTCTAAGGCATGTGCTGCCTGCTTCCGGGAAAAGAGGCAAGTAGATTGCTCACATATATACACTGACTATAGATGTGCTGCTTACTTCCATACTCAGTAGATTGCACATGTGTACACTGACTATATAGATGTGCTGCTTACTTACATACTTAGTAGATTGCACACCTAGGCACGGGCTATAGTAGAGCTGTTTCAAGTTTGGCTCTTTACAAATAATGTTATTTGTCATTTTCACTGTTAAAGCCACAATGACCTTGGCACTGAGCATTTAACATATAAATCGGCCAAAGAGTCTATTATGTAATGCAAATATTTACACATGCAGATCGTGCAATAACTTTCCATATAATGCTTATTTGCTTTATATTTTAAGAATAACTACCTTACAATATTTTCACTTATTATGCATTTCATCCTTTGTCACACAATAGAGCTAGTTGCTTGAGTTGTGATTATAATTAGTGGTGTTTAGTCTGTGGGTTTATTATTGCCTAAAACCCATCCCATGTTTTTGTGATTTTAGTTAAACAATCGCTTGTTTACAGTTGTTGCTTGGTGTATTTTGCTTGCACTTTACTTGAGAGTAAATCAGCAAGGTTGTGGTCCTATTGTTTATCTCTCCTTGTTTGCTTCTATATATGGCTCGTTATCACGTGGGATTTCTCGTGCATAAGGTTTGTGTTGGGGTGACATGCAGAGATAGCTAATGAAGATTGCGGTGCTTATTCTTCATCCCATGATCCCTTCACAGGTCATGAAAAAAAATTGAAGTGATGTAGAAACAGTTATGCATGAAAATAACAAGACAAAGGCACACAATAAATAACACAGCGGGACAGAAATACAACTATACCAGATAAATTAGTTCCCTGCGAATGCAAGACACAGAGCTAATTAGGTAAAAATTACTGACAGACTTTGTATGATTTTGGTAAATCTGCACAGGTTTAAAAGGGTCATTTGTAGCGTCGGGTGTTTCACTCACTGGGGGGTGTTTTTGTTTTTTTTTTGTTTTTTTTTTATAAAGACTGATGCACAGTAACCCACAGCATCCAATCAGATTCTGTCATTTCTTTCTAGTACAGCTTAGAAAATGAAAGCAAACATTTGATTGGTTGCTATAGTTTGCAATACATTAAAAAAGTGTTAAATATGTTTGTTTAAATAAAATATTTAAGCAAACTGATACCGTGCTGATAACTGTAGACCTATGACTTTAATATCCTCAATTGGATAGCCAATATTCTGCGGTGAAATAAACATTTCTGTAATTGCTCAAAGAATACCCTGATTTTAGTCTCTACCACAGTGGTCGATATTCTGCAAAAATCAGCTGATAAGCTGTCATCTCATCAACCCTCTGATTGCACAATTGACTTGTTAGACACAGTCACACCTTCTAGACCTTGTATGTACCCCTTTTCAGTCCCAGAATCATTGCTAGACTAAGGGCTTTAGCTGTCCTGCTTCATAATTTGCTGGGCAGGATTCTTTTTTTATTTATAAAACCACAGTATATAGACTCCCTCTATTGACTAGAGGCCTGAATAAAATCATAGTCAAGAGTCTCTTTCCACTAATTTCAGAATTTTTTCACCTCATTAAAGTTGCCTCATTTTTTATCGTCCTAGTCCTCAGAGCAGCCTATAATTTGATTCATATTAGTGAAGTACACAGAACGGAAAAAAATAATGATAACCACAGCCACTTTGAATATCTTCTGATACTGCTTGGGTTTTGCAGTGCCCCAGATCTGTTCCAGAAGATTCAGTGATCTCTTTCCAGATCCTTTTGGACACGTTATGATAGTTTATGTAGATGAATTATTAGTGCTCTCTCCATCTCTTGAACGACATTATTGGCAATTTCTTCATTGAAAGCACAATCTGTATCCTAAAATGTAAAAAGGCTTATTGGGTATCAACATGTTTCTGTATCAACCTGTTTCTGTTAGTGCACGGATTGTGTTTGTTACTTGGGTCTATATAGCATACAATGCTTATTTGGATGTGTCTCTCCAAGGTTATATCATTCCTTCTCCAGGATTTCAAACGAATCCTACTAAAACAGCTGCAGTATTAAATGTTTATTTATAATGGGTCACGTTGGTCCACAGTGCCTTACAAAGATGAGTAGAGTGTGTTATAGCAGAGGACAACCTGAAACCTGGAGTTATAAGGGCAACATAGAGAGCATAAGTCATAATAATAGGGAACATGGAGGACATGCAGCAGGTAGTTAACAGGATGCACAGGTAGACAAGAAGGAGACAGGAACACATGACGAAGGAGGACCCTGCTCGTTAGTGCTTACAATCTATCTAATGTGTCTTTGACTTTGCAAATTATCACAGAGAATTTATACAAATTGACTCAACCATAGCAAGATTCATTATCAATCTGACTGAAGAATTTCAATCATAGGGAGTTCTGTTAAAGGTCCCATTATCTTTCTAATTCCTTCTCACCCCCTTCGGTCAGCTAACGGCTACCACCTCACCTCCCATCTGGTTCCAACATCTTACTCTCGCATTCAAGACTTCTCTCGTGCCGCCCCCTTCTTTGGAATGATCTCCCTCGCTCCATCAGTCTATCCCCCAGCCTGCATCATTTCAAACGCCCCCTAGAACCCACCTGTTCAGGAAAGCCTACACTTTCTCTGTCTAACCCATCCCCTGCTCCCCCATAACATGCCCCTTCTTCATCCTTCTTAACCAGTCATTATATTCCCCACCCTCATTCTCATTCTCCCTCTCTTCCTCTTACCACCTGCTCTTGTTCATCTCTCTCTTCAGACTTCTACACCCTGACCCTCTGCTTTGTGTCTCTTGTTAGTCTGACCCTTCCCTCTAGATTGTAAGCTCTCACGAGTAGGGCACACTTATCCTCATGTCCTCCTCCTCGGCACCCCTACATTAGTTTTACACCTCATTTCTAAACCTCTGTTCTTGGTCTCATCTTCTCCCTTTCTTCCCACCTTGCATGCCTTGATCCTGTTAGCTGCCCCCACACTCCTGGGCACAAGGTCAGCTTGCTTCAGTTCTCTCCTCCCGCTCCCCCTTTCCATCTCTAGTTTGTTAGTGTCCTGTCCTTCTCTTATACCTCTTTGCTCGGTGTACTTGCTCTCAACTGGGTTGTTATTTTACTTTACTTTGTTTTTGTATTGCCCTGTATGCGGTGTCCTGTTTTGTCTTATGCTCATCTGGGTCGATAATTTACTGCACGGTGCTGTACTATGTTTTGTTATGCCCTTTATGCCGTGTCTGGTTTTGTTCTTTGCCTTATGTACTGTGCTACGGACCCTTTTCTGGTACCATAGAAATAAAAGATAATAATCTGCAGGCTTAATCATCCAACCAAATTGTCACAAAGTGCCAAAGTATAACATGGGTCAATGATGTGGTTATCTACAAAAGTCCCCGTCCTAAAGTCCCATCTCGTTATTCCTTTATACCATCACTAAGAGATTGGTTCCAGCCGTAGCTGATTCGATTTCGTTAAAATTTCCCCAGCAGAGTATAAATCTCAAGCATCATTCATGTGTCTCTTGAAACCTGTTGTCAAAAGGTAAAACATTAGCTTCTGGCATCCAGTGCTTAATTTATTTAAGTTTGTTTTTGTTTTAATGCAGGTTCAGATTACTTTCTAAGGATACGTTTGTTGCCTTAATGTTATTTTTTTAAGTTGGTTTCAGTTCCAGTGTAGCTAAGTGCCCATCAGAGTATAACATAAATAAATAGATTGTTTTAGAATGCTTAGATCTGATTTATGTCATACATTGAAGAGAACCACTCGGAGACTCACTGATGTTCTAGAGAACTTCAAGACTATTATTATTCTTCCATGTGGATTAAACATATGCTTATTTTATGTAGGCAGAGTGCTCATGAACAGCTAGTAGAGATAATTATACCTTTAACTACCGTATCATAATGTTGAAACACACAGAACTTCTAGCAATGAGTATAAATCACGAGTCCTTATGCTAGTGATAAATTATGACGTTGACTCTTTGATCTGTTCTATGCTGTTTATTTTACAGTTTTAGTAGAACATGATTTTATTTTTCTTTAGCTAATTTAGCCTGCCTACACTTGTGATGTGTAAAACACCATTGCCTGACCTGGTTCTGTGACGCAGTGCACATACAAAGGCTAGATAGGGCTCCCTTCACACTCTTTGTAGGACAGACAACAATGCTATATTAGTGGAACAAGTTAGGTTGGAAGGGCAAACACATGGACTGCCACAGCACAAATCTTTCTGATACTTGATGACTGCCAACAAAGGCAGATGCACTACTCAAGTGATGTGATTCAACACCGACTCAATCATATCGCATCCATCCATTGTCATTTTGAATGGACCAGTCAATTTTATGCTGATTTTGGCCATCTAATCCCCCATATGTGTGGCCCACTATGACGAGCATTCTTTTTTTTTGCATTTGCTTACCAAATTAATTTAATCAATTAATAATGGATACAAGAACTTTAGAATGACAAAGATTTCCTGCTGGGAATTGTGAGGTTTGCACAGAGGAATAGATGAACGCCACTCCTAGTATATGCACTCAAAAATGAAATGAGAAAAAAAAAAATAAGACTCTTGCTTTAGAGTTATTTTTTTTTCTACAAATATTTGCTTGAACTATATCCTGTAATTTAAGCCTTTTTCTTTTTCTGATCTTTCTGTTCCATGAAACAGGAGGTGTACGTATGCTCCTAGCTATTTGACGGCCAGCTAATTTCACAGAGTCAGCCATCGTGATCGTTATTGGATGATTAGTTATGCTGCAAAATTTTATTTTCTCCTGTTATCCTGGCATCACTCTATCTCTGGGTTAGACAATTTTCCATGTTCCGGAGAATTTTGTTCCATACTGGCTGGCTCAGAGGATTGTCTGAATCTGTATTTCAGAGATGTAAAACAAAATAGCAGAAACAAAGAATTCCAAAAGCTCCTGGAACAGCTGATTAGGGCGGTGGAGTATCCATCATAGGCAAGTGGGCATTACCCCCCATGGACCCATCAGTCAGTGGGGCCTGGAACAGTCCCTAAATTTATGGGCCCACACTGCGCCCACAGTTGTACCGGCATGAGTAATGGTGGCCCTGGCCAGCCTGGACTTATCTGCTTCCAATGGACCAGCTATTGTATTAAATACAGTGGCTGGTCCATGGTCTTATAGTGGGGAGTGATCTGAGCCTCCTCCCTATTGGCTTCCCCACTCCCCTCACCTTCCCCTTAGTCCCTCCTCTTCCCTCGACTAGCAGCTTACAAAAACTTTTATATCTTAATCTGCAACCTGCTAAAAAGGACATTAGAAGCAATTTTTAGAAGATGTTTACAATACAGGTATGACATCTATTTTGGGCATTTGGGATTTTCCACATTGGGGGATTTTACATTAAAAAAAAAATACTCTTATAAAACTGTTAATAGTGCTGCTCACAGTGACTGGAAGAGTTGACTTCTGTTTCCTCTGGCATCCTCCTCCTAATTCACTTGTTTACCTGGGCTCCTTATAGTAACTGTGCAATCACATAGCACCAGCAATAAGTTGCCTTCTTCCCGTCCTGTAACTTTCTGGATAAGAGATGCCACATCTGTATTTTTTTTTTCTTTTGTTCCTAATCATTACTCATCTGAGTTTAAGAAGCATCTGAGTACAGAAACCAGTCATGCATTTCCTTTGGAAAATCATTTAACCCGCTAAATTTTTCTACTGAGTAATATAATAATTGTTTGGCATACTGGAAGATTTTTACAGTTTATTTTTGTTGCTCCGCTTCTCACAATCTTTCCGTAGTCAGTAGTTTAGGGTGTGATATCCTTGTTCTGAAAGACAATCTTAACCATTACCAGTGACCAGATGACTCTTAACATCTTCAAATCTTTAAACTATATGTGTCATAGTCAATAACCTTGTTCAGCGACCAGATTCAAGTTGGAGAGAGAGAAAAGTTCACTGCTTCTCTATGTGAAGAAAGCATGTAATATCCTGGGACGTTTGGAGATGAATATTTGTCAGAAGTCGCTACAGTTTCTTTCAGAATAATCTGGCATCTGATCTATGTCCAAATCAAACCCACATAAAAACATGACTATATCCTGAATAAAAAGGAATCAAGTCAGGCCGCGGAGATGCTCCATAAATCTAATGGCTTTTTTTTTTTTTTTGGTTGGTAAATTTCCACTTTTTTTTTTCTTCATATTTACTCTGTAAACATCTTATGGTTTTAAAAAGTTAGAAGCAAATGAAAGTCGTAAACACACACATGGGACCACACATTGAAAAAAAACTTTTTTCCCAGGTTCATTTTCATTTGGATATTATTTCGCAATCTATTTTTGTTATATTATTTCTATATAGTGAACATAATATTTAAATACAATATTAATTATATATAGTTTACATTATTTTTATATGTAATGATGTATAGTTTACATTATTTATGTGTGTGTGTGCATTTTTGTGGTGATTTTTTTTTTCCAGTTAGCACAGTGATAGCATTGATCACCATATTGTACAGTTCCCAGTCAATCGCCATGTTATACAGCTCCCAATTTCCTGTATCTTATGCAATGCTATCTTTATACGTCTCCAATTATCCAGCAAAGGGCATAGTTCTAAATGTGGAGCATATTATATTACCACCACCTCCCTTAATCAGTATATTATAACCCTCTATGTCTACAATATTACACAGCTCTGATATTTTCCAGTCATATTTAACTGACCCTATTTGACCATGATATTAATCCCCCTGTTTTTCCATAATATTATATGACCCTGAATTAGGAGCGTACATTACTACCCAGTTGTCTACAATAACACAGAACTCCCAGTTGTCCAGCATACTTTTTAGCCCCTAATAGTCCAGCATATTAGTTTGCAATTGACAATGAGCTTCTCAACCTGGTCCATTGCCTGCTCAATTTATACTATAGGTTTTGTTTTTGGCAATGTGGCTTCTACTACATTGGGGGGAAAAATCAGACAAATGTGTGTGCGAATTCTGTTACGACAGGCTATGGTGTTCCATTATTAGTTAAATATTTTCACGGGACACATAAGTGACCCAAAGTTGCTGACATTTGTGTAGCTATACTGTACTTTATAAGACTCTCTTTAACTACCACTCGCTTTCTCTCCTTTACTTTGCCTCCAAACTGAGTGACAACTGCCTATTTCACTTTCAGTCCTCTCACTGTCTTCTCTGCAGTCGGTATTCTGCCCCCAATATTTCACTCTCATGAAAATTCTAAGGGTTACTTTTTCATACTCATCCTTCAGGACCTCTCTGCTGTTTTTGACATTGTTGACCACCCTCTTCTCCTGCACACCCTTCACCAGGTTTGCTGTCATGACACAGTTTTTGTTTTTTTGGCACAATCTGTACCAATTCAACCGTTCCATCAGTGTGTCTACCTCTGACACAGCCACCCTTCCCCTCTCACTATCTGTTGGGGTCACTCAAGGCTATGTATTGGCCCTTTCCTTTTCTCACTCTACACCTCTTCTCTTGGGGACCTAGTTTGTTCATCCAGTCTTCAACGCCACCTCTACATTGGAGACATTTAAAATCTATCTCTCCTTCCCTGTCTTGTGTAACCAGCCGTCCCTCTGTTATAGGTGTCTGAACACTCTCGTTGGGCAAATCTCTACACCTGCTTTCCATATCCTTGAGAATCCAATTACTTACCCTAACCTACAAAGTCCTCACCAGCAGCACTCATGCATTTCAAACCACATCTCAAAATACTCTCAGAGATGCCATCTTACATCTACCTCTGACCTGCTCCTCGCATTGTCTCTGAATACCAACTCTGACTGGCACCTATTAGATTTCTAAAGTGAAATTTTCTACCTCACCTGATCTGATTGTCCAACCTTCAAGTCTTTATATGCTCTGAAAACCACACTTCTTTATTTGAGTGTACACATATCCCACCTATACTACTCAAACCGTTACACCCTCACAACTGTTCCATACGCCACTCTGAGCCACACATGCTCCTCTGTCTTACCTGTGACCCACTAGATTGTAAGCTCTCATGAGCAGGGCTCTCCACGCCCTTTGTTTGCATGATTGTGTTAATTTGGTTACCTTTTTAAGATATCTGTTTTATACGTGTTCTGCTTACCCCACTGTCTGGTGCTGCGGAGCATTGTACCAACCACAATAGTAATAATATGTCCTGACTTCTGTCACATGTAGCAATAAACTGTTATTATTTGCCACAACAAGAGGCCCGGTGGGGCTCCCGCATGAAATCTGCAGGTTGCTTATACTTCATTTAATGAAATGATCTTTGCTCTTTATTGAGATTATTTTATCTGATTTTAATGTTATTTTTATTGTGTCTGTTTGGTACATTAAGTGCTTACTAGCATAATAAAAAGGAGGGCATATATACATGTTCCCATTGTGTCTTTAGAATGTGTGCTGTAGTATGTCAAATGGGAGTTTCTATACCATATATCACCCCATCAGTGATGTCACTGTGATGATTAAGTTAAGATGATTGGTGAACACTATGCTGCTTTTTTTACTTGATTGTGAATTTCATGCTTGATAAATACACTGAAGCACCAGTCTGGGCCCTATAATTATCCTTGAAAGGTATTTTAATTGAGAGGGATGTATACTGTCAGTTACTGAAACTAATCTTTCAGTATATTACCATTAATTATAATGGTTACAGTGTACAATGCTTTCGTATTTATTCTACATTATAGAAGGTAGAGTAAACATGCCTTTTAACTACCATTTAACTTCTTTTGTCTTCTATACAGAGAGCTGATAAACAAACCCGGAGCATGGACTCAGCACAATATGCGGAATTCTGTGAAAGTCGTCAGCTGAGCTTCTGTAAGTTCCAGAATGGAATGTCCAGCGCCCGCTTGCTGCTTTAAAATGAGCCTCATCAGCTAACAATAGATGAGCGATGGTATTCATTTGAAGGGGCCCCTAAATCTAAAAAGCTAGTTCATCCAATATAAAAATGTATCGTATAACACTCGCAAATATTGATGTAAAAGTTCCTGTACCTGGACAGAACGTTATGTGGGAAATGA
Source organism: Mixophyes fleayi (assembly GCF_038048845.1). NCBI lineage: Eukaryota > Metazoa > Chordata > Amphibia > Anura > Limnodynastidae > Mixophyes > Mixophyes fleayi. The sequence goes on along the minus strand of NC_134404.1, from coordinate 30,625,604 downwards.
CACTACAAGCTATTGTCCTGTCTAAGCTACAATCCTACTTAATATGGCAATGCAGGTTAAATTTAGTGACCCATGCTTTAAGCAGCCTGCTACCCTTTTTTTCTATATCCCTCCCTGGTCACTGAGTGCCCCCCTAATTATAACAAAAGGTAGAGTGGGCACACACAGACATAAGCATTATAATAATAGTCATAGTGAGTTTGTGTTACTAATAAGAAGCCATATACTCATTAATTATTGAGGTAGAATACCAGTTGCACAGTTCTTTTTGAACTCACAATTATCTGTTTTAGATAGATAGCTATATCTATACATCTACCACTATGTTCTGTTCACAGACACACCTTAGCAAATATCCTAAATATGGGTGTTACAGTTATAAACACTGTAAATATAATTTCCTTCCAGCCACTTACGCACAGATTCTGGTATATATTTATACAGTGCAAGTAAGATAATCATACAAGCTTAGATACTCATAATGCAGCACAGGTACAAAGATACTTATATCAGTTAAGATTGCATGCAGAATGGAGAGCTTCATTTAAGAGATTATATTACATACTTATAATATAAAATAGGTCAACATAGATTATAAATTCAATCCAATACCATATCAATATAGCAATCCCATATATTTCTTTGCATAGCAATCTCAATCCCAGATATTCCATTACCTATCAGTTGTTGCTATGCCAGAACCCTTTACCTGTCCTCCATTCCTCCTTTCCATAGCTCTAGTGATGTTGGGGAAAGAAAGAGATGATACTTTTTTTTCTAGGGGTTTGCTGTCTGTGAAGGAGGCCAGCGCTCCCATCATCGCACCCACATAAGCTTTCCTAGTATTAGTGTAAGGTTGTGTACAATTCTGTAAACTGGTGATTTCAAATTGCAAGTGGAAATGCACAATCTTTTTGTGAGCAAGATGTTTTCTTCATATAGGAAAGTGGCGCTCAGTACATGGAAGCATCCAGAGGATTGCCAGGGCCCAAGAGCCAGCAGAATAGTCATTCAGAGCCAGAAGAAGAGTTGCCACAGCCTTAAAGGGTCAAGAGCCAGAAGTTCAAAACACAGGGAATAATCCCAAAGAGTCAGGAGCACAGGTCCAGAGAAGCTGGCTCACAGGGACAAATTCAATAAAATAGCAATATGTGGTTCTCAGGAAGCTGTTTATAGGCCTGAAACAAGCCTCAGGAGCTGACAACTAATTACTAGCAGCAGGTCATTAGGATATTCCCTAATGTAGTTCTACACAGATGAACAGGACAGGTGTGTAGTGGTTGCTAACTGAGCAATTCACTGTTTAGAGGCTGCAATATTGCAACCCAGCGTTTGTTGTTCCAGTCCCTCAGTACCAGACTCCTCTCGGTCATTGGTAGTGTCAGGTTTCATAAGAAACCCTACTTCTACAATAGAAAAGTGGCCATGCCATTTTAGCAAACTATGGAGAATTCAACTTGCAGCCCCTGTATGCATGGAAATTGGCTTTGATGGTGGTTTAGACATCTGGTAAGGGCTTTGAGGAACCTTTAAACAAGGACTAAGTTTGTAAGGGCCATGTTAGTTGGTAGATGACATTTTATGCAAATAAAAGCAGCACTAAATAGGCTGAAGGATGGCATTTTACAAAAAGATACAGGTTGGCAAAGTCCCATCATGTTCTACTAATATTAAGACATGGCATTGGACGAAAATGAAACAGACAGGAGTAGCAGCACCAGATGAGTAGTAGGATGGTAGCTTACATAAACGATACAGGTGGGCAAAACAGCATTTTCTTGTATTAGGATATGGTATTGGTTGCAATCAAAACAGATAAGAAGTGCCGCCCCGGCTAAGTAGTAGGATGGCAGTTTGTGAAAACAATATAGGTGGACAAAGCCCAGTTTTTCTCAGTTCTAGTAGATGACATTGGTGGCAAATGAAACAGACAGTAAGTAAGTTATATTCCACAAATTTGATGCCTTTCATAGATGGTTTCTTGTCTATGCCATTTAGTCTCGAGTCCTTTTCTAAAATCATCACCATCAGGGGAGGGCTGGCAAAGTTTAGCCCGGGAGGAGGGGAGGGGGGGGGGGGGGGGGCAAGACTCGACTCAGCAGTCTATTAGGAAAATTTTAAAGGCAAAAAAAATGCAGGTGACCCGGCCCAAGGTAGCCCAGTATGGGAGCAACCCGAGGGGCAGATGCCGCTCTGCCCAACTGGCCCCTGCTCTCCATCAATCACCAGTTCACATAACTTAATCATTATACTTCTGATGATGATGAAAGTCATATACTGTGACATTGCGTCTCTCTTTCCACCTGTTCTCAAGTACTCATACAGTAACATAATTGCTAACTTCATAAAGTCGGCGCCCAGGAGATGCGGGGGTAAGTGGGCGTGCGGAGTGGGTGGGGCTCGGCGAATTGCGTAATTTTGACCCTGTCCCCACGACGTATTCATGCAAATGCATCATTTTACTGCAGGGACGGGGCCAAAATGCTGCGATTCCCTGAGAATTGTGTCACTTTGTCTCTAATTCTGTCCAGTTTACTAGTAACTGGGCAGATTCAGGAGACTGCCCTTCTCACCCGGAAGACCTACCTGGAATTCTGGACTCTCACGGACATTCCGGGAGAGTTGGCTAGCGTGTATAATATTCTCCGCAAGTTTCATGTTCAACTAATATTTCGTTGCATTCATTTTTCTTTTTGAGTGCCTCTTTTTTTCTCTTCTTTTGATCACATGCAGCGTCTCCTGTATCGAACTAGTCAGATCGATCATGTTCATGTTTTATGATAGGGTGACAAGAATTTTCTGTATCTGTGCTGCTATATGTTCTCCGACCCACTCCAGAACAGTATTACATTGGTCATGAAGGGAGTGGTGTGTATATAAACAGACGGAATCACAAGATTCACACTTTGCACAAAAATTATATTTTGCTTCGCTATAAGATCAGTAGATCTCAGGCAATTTCGAGTCAGCCCGTACATGTAAAACTCAACGGTGTCAATGGCTCAAATCCAAACCGTTCATCAATACAATAAATTGAAAAGTTTCTTATCAATTGGAATATTGAAAATGTCGAACTTCTCCTTTAAATTGGCAGAGAAGAAGTGCACAATGCTCTTGTTATTGTACATATTAAATGGAAAATAATTTCTGCTTGCAGCATACTCTGTACCAGCTCTGTTTTCCGCTTATGCTAAATGATGATCATTATAGGGTAAAGTATAACACATATTGTAGGTCACAGTTATTCTTCTATTGCCTGACCTGAATAGATTCCTTATTTAGCAGTTTCAGCTAATAGCACGATGACTGCATGATTTTTTTTTTCCAGCGCTCGCTCTAAGTTCCTCGAAATACATTGTGGGCAGCAACATAATGACTTTCAGATTAGTAAGGACTGACCATGCAGCAAAACTGTGACTAAGAGTGTTTAAAGGTCAGAGCAATAGTAGTAAAGAAAACAACACATTGAAGGCACATGACCCACAATAGTGGCCTTTATTACCCCACAACTTTAGTTTCTGTTATCTCACTTATTTTACCAGTGCAAGAGAACGTTATAAATCGTTGTTGTTTTTTCCCAAATGTAGCAAAACAATTTTTTATTATTATTTTTTTCCCCCAAGTATTTTATTTTATTCTAAATTTAATACAGCCTCCGCAGTTCAGCTTTGACGTAGTTGGATGCAGCTGCAAAACATTAAGTGACTGGTACTTTCAGATCACAGTGATTCCAGTAAATGAGAGGTTTGCGATAAAGCCATTTTTAAACCTAAAAATTATAATCAAGGCTCTGTATAAATGTAAACATACAAGAATGAAAACTGCTGCGCTGTGAAGGGAACAGAAATAGCTCCTAAAATGCCAGTGTTTGGTTTCATGTGTGTCCCGGCTGTTTGCTCTTTTGACATGGCGCAGCTTCTTCTCACTCAGAGTCCTCGCCTCCGGATCCGAGGAAACGTTACCTGTGCCTTACGTATCTGTTGTAGAAACCACATGAGGCTCTTGAGTATAAGCCAAAGGCCAATGGCAGCTGTGGTCTGCGATACATGTCCACTCCACCACACAGTAGCCACTATCCCATGTGAAACATGGGTAATTGTAGTGCGCAAAAAGACAAGGGCACTGCCCTCTTGACCACTGTCCGAAAGCAAAAATCAGTACTGCCGTGTTCACGGGAAATAAACCGCAGTGCTAGATCCTCGCTATTGGAGGTTCCAACCATTCAGCAGATACAGAATTAATCTTTTAGTAGAAAACAGGAATCATTGTATAGATGTGATACCTTTGCTGGCTTATTGAGTGCATATTTTGGGAAACAAATCCCTTTTTTTACTAGCAATGTGTGCTGGAGTGAACCTTTACTCAAGTATCCTTTTCCAGTGTATATACGAGGGGGTACCCAAAAGTAACCAGAATCATGTTCTAGAAGGCGGGGAACGTGTAGTATGAGCTTCCGCTGCTAGGTGAATGTTTGCAGAACACTTCTGAGCCAGTATGTCTGCCGACATTGCGGGAGGAATGTAGCGTTTGACTCCAGTTATTTTTTTTGTCAACGAGTTATTCAATCTTTCGCCTATTTTTTGTGATGGCTGATTCACACGAACAACGTGCTGCTGTAAAATTTTGTTTTCTTTTTGGAAAAAATGCAGCAGAAATGGTTGTTATGCTACAAACAGCAGACAAGGAAGCTGTCATGAGTAAAACACAAGTTTCCGAATGGCTCTCCAGTTTCAAAAGAGGTGAAATGTCAATTGACAATCAAGCTCGTTCCGGACATCTTTGGACCACCTGAAGAGGGGAAAATGTTATGAAAATTCGTCAAGCCATTCTGGAAGATCGCCGTCGGACCATCGATGAATGTGGAGTGGACTGGGATTTCATGGAGTTCCTGTCAGCGAATTTTAAACGAGGACTTGGGCATGAAATGAGTTGCAGCAAAATTTGTGCTCCGAGTGTTTGCCGTTAACCAGAGAGACTAACACAGCTGCCCACACAGCGATGTGTGTTAAGCAATTTTTAGCCTAAAACAACATGATACCTTTGCTTCACCCACCGTAGTCACCCGATCTTGGCCCCTGCAACCTTTTTTTTATTTCTTCGAATGAAAAAAGACCGTAAAGGAAAACGTTTTGCTGATATTGAAGAGGTGAATAAAAAAAGGCAAAAGTACTAAAAGGCATCAACGACGATGAGTTTAAAAAAATGTTTTGAGCAATGGAAAAACAATTTGGACAAATGCATTGATTCAAGTGGAGAGTACTTTGTAGGTGACTGAAGTTTTAAAATGTACAAATAAATACACTATTTTTTTATAAATTGATTCTGGTTTCTTTTGGGTACCCCCTCATACACCATAAAGCCTGAAGTTATGTACAAGAGAGGTAAAAATGTGTAGGTCAATATAATTCCACTGGGTAGCTAAAAATGTAACGTGTGCATAGACCTAATACGCCTCAATCAATATATATTCAGCTGTCTGTTGTCCCTCTTGTTTGCCAAGACCTTGTCGCTTGTGCTGCAGCAGGTATAAGAGATTTTCTAGTTATGAATTGTTGCGGGTGCGCTGTTAGAGGAGCGCTATAAAATGACCTCACCAATCGCCACTTCTGCTTTTGCGGTTGTAAGGGGGGAGGAAGCAACATAGGCACTCCATCCATTGTAGACCTCATCATGCCAAACAGCTGCTAGAGGTTGAGATTTGTAGTTCAAGAACTTTTTATGGGTTTTGCCTGGTCCAGAAGCACAATAATGATGGGTTCAGGCTCATAACCTGTGCAAAGGGATGGTAAAAACTAGATCTGGGATATACATCCCCCTGTGCTTGGTACAATCGGAGAAATACAATTATTCAGATAAGAAAACCTTGAAAACGGTATATATTGTAAATTTATTTCTAGTGTCCCACATTTGTTAGCAAGCTGAATATTTTCCCAATATGACAGCTCCCTTCAGCTATGACATATAAATGCAAATGTCTGCAGGTGTATTGTATGCCCACAAAAAACGATTGCGTGCTAATGCTAATTATAGACCAAATTGCTGGCACCATCACTATATTGTGGATTCGCTTACATTCTAGAGGGGAGGGGCAGATACAATGTGGCTGTACTGAGTAGGGAAGCAGTGATGGGGGTGAAGTAGGAGAGGTAGGAGGAAGGCTGTTACATTGAAAAGATGAGTTGGAAGGCTTAGAGACTGGTGGATAGTCTTTTTAAGATGCGGTAGTGCGTTCCTTTTTGGGAGCACCCCAGGAGAAATCTTGTGTGGAAGAGTGGTTAGAGACGGTGATCATTGGCAGAGCGGAGTGAGCGGGAGGGAGTGTGTATAATATGTGGTTGGAGATATAGGGTGGAGATGAGCGGTTGAGGGCTTAATAGGTGATGGTGAGGAGTTTGAACTGATACTCTAGGGTACAGGGAGTCAGTGTAGCTACTGGCAGTGGTAGAGCGATGGGAGAGGATGAGTATGGCAGCTGCATTGAGGGTGGGTTAAAATGGGGTGAGATGGGTGTAAGGGAGGCCGGAGAGGAGAAGGTTACAGTAATCAATGGGAGAGATAACGAGAAGGTGGATCATCATCATCATCATCACCATTTATTTATATAGCGCCACTGATTCCGCAGCGCTGTACAGAGAACTCATTCACATCAGTGCCTTCCCCATTGGAGCTTACAGTCTAAATTCTCTAACATACATGAAAGGTTTAGTTGCTTCCATGGTAAGAGAGGGCCTGATTCTGGAAGCTGTGTTCATGCAGTTCATTCAGACAATTCCCTTTCAAATTGTTCATATGTTAAGTTTAGTGCCCAAAAAATGTCCTTGTTGTCTGTGGCTGTTTTGGCTTCCTGACCATTAAAACGAGGACTAGAGGAATTATTTTTTATTAGTTAATAAGCAAGTTATTATTATAATAGTTGGTATCTAGATCAAATTAAGTGATTTAGTTCTACATGAAAAAAATAGCTGTTTATAAACCCAAAAAGTACTACTGAAAAGACAGACGTCACTGCCTCTAGTTGTATATTCCTCCAGATCACTAATTGCCTACGTGAAGAAGTACAAGATCTTCCCTAATTATGGGTGTCGGATCGGTGTTGATCAGCCAGAACAAGTTGTCCTGTAGGGTTTAATGACATCGCCCTTGTTTGAGCTACAGGCTGCCGGTTTAATGGGCCCGGCATTAAGTGACCCAGACTAAGCACTGATGTTAGCACCCAATTAAGATGAATGGGGTACTTCACGCCTGTTGTGTGAGGCCATAAATGGTTTTTATTGTTGTGTTCATTTACACTGCGGAGACTTCTGCACGTGTGAGACAAAAACATCTAGTCGGTCACTTGTGTAATTCAATCTGCAGTATCAAAACTCACTGTTCAGGCTCTACCTGACTCCTGCTACTGGTTACATCATAAGAGACATTGAATGGACAGTTGTTGAACTATTGATAAATAAGGATGTATGCCCAAATAATCATTTCTTGACAAACTCATAGACAAAATACTATAAACATCAATACAGAGGTAGATCTCACTTCTAGATAAACATAGTTTGTTCAACCGCTTGATTTTCACATCTAATCTAAATATCATCCATATGCAACAGTTATTGTTAGCTAAATAGACCACACCTCTCTTACACATTTAAAGATTACAGTGGCGGATCCAGAGGGGGGTGATTTGGGCAATCCCCACCCCTAACAAAACTCTGCATACCTCTGAATCACAAACGAGAGGTCTGGTCAAAGCTAAGGAGGGGACAGGACCAGCCAATCAGAGCTAAGGAGGGGCATGGCTATGCTAATCCCACCAGGTCCACCCCTGCCCCCACCAGGACGGAGATGTTAGAGTTGGTCGATAGCAGAACATATTATTTTATGAATTGAACATGGCTTGTGATTATAAACAGTAATGCTTTCCTCCTCATAGATATAAATGAATCTACTTTAACTATAGAATGTGTAGCTAACCCTTTGTATCTAACCAACAGCTAAAAAGGCCTCAAAGTTCCGGGACTGGTTGGACTGCAGCAGCATGGAGATCAAACCCAATGCTGTTGCCATGGAAATACTCTCGTATCTAGCCTATGAAATTGTGGCTCAGGTAAGTGACTTAGTTAGTCCTGCTCCATTGCATTTATTAGCAGATAGTTATTGTCTACTATCTTCTCAACCAAATTTTTTCAGACATGTCAAAGACAATGTAATCCCCACTAGTGGACACAGGGGGTGTGCCTGAATAATTTACTACCTGAGGTGACAACTGATGTGGAGTCCTTCACATACATGTAGACGAGTAGTGAACCAGTAATGTAGACATCTGCAGGAATAAAATGTGCATTTCTCATTATAGGAACAACCCTGTGAGGACATTACTGTATACAATATGCATACCAAAGTCTGGGTCTTACTGTACTAAATAATAATAAGTGTATCAAAAAACTAAGGTATTCCCTACTAAATCTCTCCGACAAGTGGTCTTGGCTTCTTCTTTTTTTTTTTTTTTTTAGTCAAGGTCAACTTTATTGAGCAACAGTAAGTTGCAAATGAGCATCACAAATATCCTATTAGTCCTACACGGTACAAGGAATAACATAGTATTGTAGGAACATAAATAAGAAAAGTATCCGGAGGCAGACGTCGTCATAGTTGGTGGAAAGATAAAAGATAAAAGAAACCCCATAGCAATGAAGATCAATATGGGTCTACAAGATTATTCTGCCATTGGTTAGTGCCAGTACCGGGAATGATGCTTTGTGGGGACCCAACCAGGGAGACTTCCTGCATATCTGGACTATGGGTTGCCTTAGGGTCAAGCAGCTAAGTGTGGAGGTCATGGTGTGTTCAGACTGGGATGTATAAAGTGGGAATAAGTGATCTGTAATGAACAGAAGAGGAGGAAGGAGCAAAGGGGTCTATGGGCAAAATATTGGCTTTTGAGCAGTTAATCTTGAGGTGAGAATATCTGTCCTAGGAGCGTATAAGGGAGCACAGGAGGATATGATGACTAGCTCTCTGGTCAAGGAAGGACTGATATCCCATAGAAATAGCATCTTTCCTGTATCTTTACTGATATGAAGTAGAAATGTTTGATAACATCTGTATGTAAGAGGATGAGTGTGTCAGAAGCCTTGAGGTTCATAACTTTATGCTACAGTAAAACACAGGTCATGGACACTAATCTCACTCTCGCTATTTGAGCTTTTGGTCTCATCTTAGCATCATCAGTCATTTACTCATGTAGGATACACATTTTGCTGTTTAAGATGGAAATGTTCTATTATTTTATGCTTTATATATGAATGTTTCTCTCTTTGGTGTGTTTGGCTGTGTGAGCACAAATGTGATGTCCTTTATTAGCCATGCATGGATGGTTGGATGACTATAAAATGTGAAAGGTACTGATGGGTTATATTAGTTATCAGATAATGTTGACACCTATTGAACATTTTTAGATCTAAAGTAGCTAGTGATGTAATGTATCGTTTAATGTTTCTTATTCTAGTTAGTGGATTTAGCTCTCCTTGTGAAGCAAGATATGTCTCCCAAGACCAGCGACCCATTCTCACACGCAATGACTGCTACTTACATACAAAACCATAATCCTTCAGAGGTAATGACCATACCGTATCTGTCTATCTGCTTGTCTCTATGAATACTAAATAGTAATTCAATATATTTTGTTCTAAAAGTCTCTTTTCCAAGCTCAGCCTTTGAAGAGCAATCCAGACACTCCAGAAAACACCCCGCCTGCCACGCCAAATCCTCCATCAACTGGAGCACAACATATGGGCAAAATCCAGACTGGACCCCTCGGAAATGGGGCACAAATACCAGACTCTGCCAAGGCAAAGCAGAGGAAAAGAAAAAAGGTAGAGAAGACACATGCATGTGTCATTAGTTTCACTGTCATTTACCGACCAGGGAAAATACAGCTGATTTTGTGTAATATTTCAGGAGTGGGTTTCGTTAAAAAGTCTAATAGACCATTTTATACCATGGAAAAGTGCACAATTAAATGTAGGTGTGTGAGTAATCAGTATACATGAGTCATAATTAAAAAGACTTTTAAAGTTTCTTCTCACTAGGGAAAACAGGGATGCATTTTTAAATTTCTCCCAGTAGACGTTGCCTCATGGTGACAGACTGACCTCTGGGTGTAAATGTATCAAGCTGAGAGTTTCCGACAGGTTTGAAAAGTGGAGATGTTGTCTATAGCAACCAATCAGATTCTAGCTGTCATTTTGTAGAATGTACTAAATAAATAACTAGAATCTAACTACACCTCCACTCTTCAAACCTGCTGGAATCTCGAAGCTTGATACATTTACCCCCTAGTGTTGTCTGGTCTGTCAGCTACACAATACCTGGATTGTTAGTAGTGCATTTCTTGCTGTGATGACTTTGGTTTGCATGAAGAGGGCTACAGATATTTTATAATTGGGTTTTAATACATAATAATTTAATACAAAAATTACTCTGTCATTTTTGTCCACCCAACTAGTATAACCGTTAAGTGTGGAAGACTTCCTCCAATTTACCTCCAGTCCAATGCACAGCAAGGATCACCTCTGCCCCCTCCGCGCCATTATCTCATTCCAATAATCACGATGCACAAAATGAAATATGAGGCACCAGTGTGCCTGCTCCATACCTAACCAAAAACTCCCTCGATCCACCCACTTCTTCCATCGGCCATCGCAAACTCATGCTCACCCTCAAGTGTCACCACCTTGCTTGCTCCAGTGTGCTTTGGTGGAGCTATAGGTATACTTGTCCGTGTCCAACAAAAACTTGTTTTAAGTCCACACTGATGATAATACTTTGCTGAAAATTCCCTAGGAATGAACTGCATGTTTTACATAACAGACCCATTTATACATGAACTGTATAAATGGGTCTTATGTTATATTTATAGGCATATACAGATCCACTCAGTCTCCAGTGTAGAGTAGGTAACCCTGGATAATCTCATCATCGTTTTATTTTTCAAGCCATGCTGTAGCCATAAAGGTTGGCGAGTTGCAGGCAATCTTGGCACAGATGTTTAGTCATGATCTTGGTGAACCCAATGTTCCTCTTGCTTCCTCTTGTGGCGTCTGTATATTTTCCTGGCAGCTCTTTTTGGCCACTTTTTCTTTTTTGTAAAGCAAACAAGCAACATAAAAAATAATAGACAGCGTATGTCCTGAGCTATATAATTATACATAAATCTACTGCAAAATAGAAAATAGATCTCCATTGCATAGTTGGCCAGAGCATGTAATAAGCTTGGTAAGCTGCAATAGAAAGATCATAAAACTTCAGATAAAACAATACATACCCGGTACGCTTATAGTGAAAGATGGATGTGGCTTTATAAACCACAAAATAACCCACATTAGGGTGGTCTAATGTCACATGATTTCCATTTGTTGGTTTGTACGCGTCGTTCTGTAATTTTCTCAATAAACTTTGTTTTTCTTCTTCAGCTTCTTTTTGCGTGTTTCGACAATGTGTTAATATGTTTCTGTAATCAAAGCGTTTTCATCATCATCAATATTGATTTATATAGTGCCAGCAGATTCCATAGCGCTTTACAATTGGGAACAAACAGTAACAGTGTCGGACTGGGGCATAAAGGGCCCACCGGGGGACTGCAACACTAGGGGCCCACCAGAGGGGGTGTGGCCAGCCATCAAAGAGGCAGGAGCAGACACTAGAGGGGGAGTGGTCAGTCCACGAAGGACAGCTAGCACCATAGTGTAGTATATAAAGAATGCAGTGTGTATATAAAGAGTGCACAGTCTTGACCTGCCCCTTAGATTGGGCAGAACAGTCACCAAAAAAAAAAATCAGGATTTTCCCACTAGACTCAGAACATTTGACAGACTGTAATATCTATTCTTGTCACCACCTGTGGGCTGCTGGTTTCTTTAGTTGCGGCTTGTCTGGAACCTGGAATGTTGGGGGCCCTATTTGGAAAAAAATGGGTACATTTAGAAAATTCTAACCAGCCCGGCGTTAAATCAATAGGACCCACAATTACAACTTAGGCCTTCCTCCAGCCCCAACATTAAAGTAATAGGATTCCTATTTAATAAATAAACCTATTTCCCTCCCTCCAGACAGCCCCAGCAATAAATTAATAGCATTTACGCATAATAAATATTCCTATTTCCTGCAACTGTCACTGCCATTAAATAATTCATATTCACATTTAATAAATAGACCTCATGCTCCTCAACCTCAGCCCCACATTCAATTAATAGCGCCCAAACCACCTCATCTTAAAATTAATAGTCCCCACTATAATAATAAATTGCCCCATCATCACCCCACAAACAAAATAGCACCCATTAGTTAGCCACCACCTACCACACACACATTACATTGCCACAAACTCGCTGTGCCATCACACACACTGTACTGTGCCCCTTCATCACCATGCTGTGCCTCTTTATGATCACAATGCGCCCTCCATGCTGCTTTTGCTCCCCTCTTCTCCTGGCCACCCTTCATCACCCTGTGCCATGCTGCTTTGGCTGCCCTTCATCACACTATGCCATGCTACTTTACTTCCCCTTCACACTGTGCCTCATCTAACATGCCCTTATTTCCTCATCTCTCATGCCACATTTCTTTCTCTCCCCTCTCCAATGTCCTTAATTATCCATATCCCATTCTTGAAATATATTTTTTAAACATGTTGTAACATGTATTGACTCTTAAATAACTATGGCAAAAAGCATTCACTTAACAAGCTCCTACCTGGAGGCACTGTAAAGTGTCTATTGTATTACACCATTTGTATTCTCTTATAAAATGAGGCTTATTGGCATAATATTTAATTTTTTCCACTGATAACAAAATGTGAGAATTTCTAAAACAGGCTCACTTCACAGTAATTTTCTGCAATGAAGACTGCTGAGACATTAGAATAATGATAATGATGATGGCGCTATGTGATAAAGGAAATGACAAATGCTCTCCAAAACAGAAAAAATATTATATGTGTATATAAAGCAAAATAAAAAATATATGAATATATAATAAATAAATTAAACCAATCCAATTCAATCTAAAGCAATCCTGAATGGGCAATATGAATGGAGGGAAGAAAATATGCACAAATAAATAACAAACAAAAGAGAAAAAAATGCAATCTTTGATAATAAAAAGATACAATCCAAAGAATATCCACTAAAAAGAAACATATAAAAGCATGGAGTGCATCCAAAACTGTAGCGTGTATTGAAAAAAACCAGTCATATGAAGATTACCTCGTAAATAATGTCCCAAAGGTATCCCAAGGATCCTGAAGTCCATTAAATGTAATGAGACTGGCACTGAAGACTCCCTTTTTTCAACTGCGGTGCACCGCCAGCCTCAGTTTGCAAACGATAAACTTCTCTGACACTTCCTCCGCCTTGGAACGCAAGCCTGCGTGTCAAAAGCCGAACTTCCGGTTTTTGGCTAAGAGGCACAGCCACGTACTCGTCCTGCTGTGTAAAAGTAAAAAGTATAACGCTGTCGCGTTTTGGCTCTCTGCAGCTGGCTTGGCACTCGGAACAACGGATTAGGTGGGGGCGTGGCTTACCAGCGTCGGGGCCTACCGGTGGATAGACCGGCTTCCCGTCAGGCCAGTCCGATGCTGAACAGTAATACAACAATACTGGGTAATACATACTTACAGAGAGGTAAGAGGGCCCTGCTCACAGGCTTACAATCTATAGGCTTTTTCATTTCCGTTGCCCTAATCTTTGTCTTTAAGCTGCTCTCTAGATACAGTTGTTCTCAGTTGGATCAGCAGAGCTCATATCGCAGGTCTATGTTAATAGACACATCTGCTTGCTCATGTAAAGACAGAAGGGAGCAAAAGAAAATACTGCAATGTGTTTAGCAAAAGCCGAACAACGAGATTTCCAATCTTGTAAGCTGAATGTCGTAGGAAGGAGAACAACCATTGTAAACCAGTGGTCAAAGTGGAAGTTTTTAGCTGACACACCGACAGGGAAAGGTTGCCAACCCCTGGTGTGTTTTGAACAACAAAAAATTGAATGTTCTACAATGAACAAGTCCAAATCTCAATCGAATTGAGAATCTGTGGCTTTGTTTGAAAATTGCAGTCCACAAGCCTCATCCACCCAACCTCAACAACAATCTGCAAGGAAAGAATGGGCAAAAATCACTCCCCAACGGTGTGCAAACCTGGTGCAAACTTACCCAACAGACTTAAAGTTGATATTGCAGCTGAAGGAGGTGGTTCTGCCAAGTACTACTTATTCAAGCAGTATTTTTCAGTTTTTTTTATTTAAAAAAAATGAATCTACAGAAAATGAATGAGTTTGAAAAATCACTTTAAGAGCTTACTGGTTCCCAATAAAAATACTGACTGGAACAATCTGTCATTTGTAATACATGTTAATTTTTTAAGTTGGTTGAATACTTTTGGAAGTCATTGTATATTAGTGAAAGTTAGGGTGAAGTGGGCATGGGGAAGAGCAGTAGTGTAGGCCATAATATGTAATAATATGGGCAGCACAGTGGGGTCATGAGTTCGATTCACGAACATGGCCTTATCTCTGTGGAGTTTGTATGTTCTCCCCGTGTTTGTGTGGGTTTCCTCCGGGTGCTCCGGTTTCCTCCCACACTCCAATAACCTACTAGTAGGTTACTTGGCTGGTATCAAATTGACCCTAATCTCTCTGTCTGTGTATGTGTGTGTGTATGTGTGTGTGTGTGTGTGTGTGTGTGTGTGTGTGGGAATTTAGACTGTAAGCTCCAATGGGGCAGAGACTGATGTGAGTGAGTTCTCTGTACAGCGCTGCGGAATTAGTGGCGCTATATAAATAAATAGATGATGAATATGTAAGTCTTGGCCTGGGTGCTGTCGTTTTTTGTCATGGGCTACTGGCCTCCTGGACTGCTGAACTTCCTTTATGACCTCTACTATGAACCACATATGTGGGGCTGTGGGCATAATATTTAACCAACATATATCATCATGTTTATGGCACTTTCAGGGATTTGCATGGAATGAGTGTGAATTTAGAATGTGCCTTGATCTTTACATTTTCCTGCGAAAAGTAGATTTCCGATGCCCTACAATAACACACGTGTGCGTGTCTATGTGGAGCCTGTGGGCCTCCCAACATGTGTATTAAGAATTACTTGTTTATTGTCCGTCCCCCCCACCACATCTACCCATATGTCTCCTGCAACACGGATTTATTTTATGTTTTTATGTTAAATGCTGTTTTCTTTCTATGTAACATGAGAATCCTGGACAATATAGAGAATATTTAAAAAGAAAGCAGCATCCAGTGAGGAACAATAGAGTAAAGTATAGTCTTGAAATTTGTTGGAGATACAACGGTATTATTTTAATTTTGATCTCTCTATGGTGTAATACAATTATTCATCTACCCCCGCCCCCCCCCCCACCCAAAATTAATATATATATATATATATATATATATATATATATATATATATATATATATATATACATATACAAGTTAACCCGTGCATGATACTCATGCATTCTAGTCAAAACAAGCTACTTAAGGTGTTAAAAAGGTTCTTGTCATGCATTTGAGCCTAGCCCAGGCCTCCTCAGGGGAAGAGCGTTACCTTCCGACGCAAGCGCCCTTTTTTAACATGGTTTTGTCCACATGTCACCACCTCATCATTTTTCTCCATCACCTCATCCTTCATCTTTATCGCCACATCCTTCATCAAGCTACTTAAGGTGTTAAAAACTCCCCACTGTCACCCCCGGCAACCACCAACCACTCCCAACTGTCACTTCTCCTTCAAGAAATATATAGGTCAGTGTATAACTCTGCCCAGCAGGTGGCGCTGCAGCTTGTTTTTTTTTTCACACACGCCACTAGGCATTTATATAGTAGATATATATATTTATATATATATACACACATATATGTTATATACAGTATATCTGTCAGTGATTTCCAGAGTGTAGGAATAGATATAACTGACCAACAACTAGGACATGGGAGGAATAGGTTAAGGTATGGGAAGAATATCAGCAGCCACGGAACTGAGCGCTTGTACTGATTGGAGTTTGTTTGCTGCTATAATTATGTGGAACTATAAGGATCCTCATCACGGTGCCTATTATAATCCTTTTGTTAAAGTCATAACGAGGAAACGCGTCAAGGGAGCACTTACCTGGGACTCTTGTCCTCACTAGCCTGCCTTTAGGTCTGCTTTGAGACCTGAAATCTGTCTCCTGTTGTCGTCTTTGGCATACTATTGTGAATTACAGATAAGCCTTTATTATTCTTATTTAATGTACGGACATTTGTATGTCTCATTTTATTGTTTTTAATTTATTTGTTTTTACATTTTTTATACTGAAAGCCTGAGGTGTTTATCACTCTATAAAGAGTCTTATGTAAAGGGCATACTTCACTATGGCACTTTTCTTTTGAGTTATAGTCCTCCTGTGGAATTATAATTCCAATTACAACCGATAATTATCGGTTCACTGAAATACTGCATTGAAGAAGATTCCTGCTTCCAGCAATATTTACATCAGATAAGCCTAGTTTTTATTTCCTTTTGATACGCAGCTGTCATCCACCTATGATATTGCAGCATTTAAAACTTTATCTACACAATGTGTGGCGCTTCAGTCTTTCATATATTTTTTAGGTTTTGCAAGTGCAATTAGGTGCTATTGGACGTGGAGCAGCCTACTGTGTGTTACTCTGTGTGTCCACAATTCAAGTTATTTAGTGAGTCACTAAGCGCTGTTATATATACACAGCATATCTGTCAGTCTGTCAGTGTTTGCCAGGGTGTAGGAATAGACATAATTGCCCAACATGTAGGACATGGATGGGGTAGGTCAAGGTATGAGACAGATAGCTGCTTAGGGAGAAGGTCCAATCATGCTTGGTAGAGTGTCCAAAGTGGTGGCACTGTTCCCCTGTATGAAACTGCCATCAGGAGGCCAAACAGTGGGTGCATTACATCATTATATACGACGTCTGGAAAATTGTGACCGACACCTGCCCATCTGCAGGTTGGCCGCTCTGAACCTCTCCGAAATTGGAGTGACTTCATTTCCAAAGTATAAACTTACAAATCCTTCTCGACAGTACAAAAAGGGAAAAAAAAAAGTCCATGTAACATTTTGATAAATAAGTAAGTTTCCTCAGTCTAATTAATGGAAGATTTTGACGCAATTTCCTCTTCATGTCCTATGTGAATAATGAATATATAGGAATCTTGGTTTATTCATCCATATTTAAGATGCCAGTTACTGGAACTGTAGGAAGGTTACATAGTTACATAGTTGATGAGGTTGAAAAAAGACACCAGTCCATCAAGTTCAACCTATTTTGGATCTCCTGCGATCCTGCACTTATATTTGTAATTAATCCAGAGTAGGCAACCGCCCATCTGTTTCAATTTTGAAAATCCCCCCCAGACTCAATATTGCAATCCAATTTTTACCCTATATCCACTACTATCCTTTATTTTAAATTAACGGTCGTATCCCTGGATACACCTTTCCGCTAAAGATTTGTCTAACCCTTTCTTAAACATATCTATTGAATCTGCCATCACAACCTTCCCTGGCAATGAATTCCATATCTTGACTGCCCTTACTGTAAAGAACCCCTTCCTTTGCTGGTTGTGAAATTTCCTCTCCTCTAACCTTAGGGGATGACCACGTGTCCTGTGTATGGTCCTTGGGGTAAAAAGTTCCCATGAAAGCTCTCTGTATTGACCCCTAATGTATTTGTACATAGTAATCATATCTCCCCTTAGACGCCTCTTTTCTAAAGTAAACATGCCTAAACTGGCTAACCTTTCCTCATAACTTAATGACTCCATACCCTTTATCAATTTTGTCGCCCTTCTCTGAACCCTTTCTAGTTCCAAATTATCTTTTTTATAGAGTGGTGCCCAGAACTGTACTGCATATTCAAGATGAGGTCTTACCAATGATTTATACAGTGGCAAAATTACACTGTCTTCCCTTGCATCTATGCCCCTTTTTATGCATGCCAATACTTAGTTTGCCCTTGCAGCTGCTGCTTGACATTGAGCACTATTGCTAAGTCTACTGTCTACGAGCACTCCCAAATCCTTTTCCATTATAGATTCTCCCAAATTAATTCCATTTAATTTATAGATTGCGTTCTTGTTTTTGATCCCTGAATGCATAACCTTACATTTATCTGTGTTAAACCTCATATTCCATTTAGCCGCCCAATCCTCCAGTTTATTTAAGTCTCTCTGTAGAGAAGCTACATCTTGCTCTGATTTTATTACCTTACAGAGTTTAGTGTCATCTGCAAAAATAGAAACTTTACTCTCTAAACCATCACCAAGGTCATTAATAAATATATTAAAAAGGAGTGGTCCCAGCACGGAACCTTGAGGAACTCCACTTAAGACCTTTGACCAATTAGAAAATGTTCCATTTATCACAACTCTCTGTTCCCTATTCTCTAACCAGTTTTCGATCCAAGTACAAATTTTGATTTCTAGACCCAGTTCCCTTATTTTGTAAACCAACCTCTTGTGTGGCACTGTATCAAAGGCCTTTGCAAAATCTAAGTAGACCACATCTACTGTCCTGCCCTGGTCTAAGTTCCCACTAACTTCCTCGTAGAAACTAATTAGATTAGTTTGACATGACCTATCCCTCACAAAGGTGACGCTATGTATGTGTGTGCTATGGCTTGCACAGCGGTAGGACTGTACACACAACAACTGGAGCTTTTCTATCAATTATCCTACCGCTGACTGGCGCTGGGTGATTATCTTTTTGCAAGGATGTATTTTCATCCATTTTTCAATAATGAATCTCTTTTAAGTGAGTGCATTGCTTTTTCCATGAATGCTAAAGCAGACGTAGTAATTTCACGACAAAAAAATGGAAATCAAGGAAAAATGGTATTTTAATAGAGGAAAAATATGTTTGCAAATTAGTCTGCTAAACTATACAGAAGCCCATGGAACAGTCATCAAAGGACAATTTACAGCAGAGCGAACGTTGGTGCTGGTGGTCTGACCGGCTTTGCCGTATGAGAAAAGTATTAAGCGGAACATTTTCTTTTACGTCGTGGTTTATGCAGATTGCATGGCAAACATGAATGGTGTGTTATTTTTACATCTCTTTGGAGTCTTCATTTATGCAGTTTGTAGGAGATTAATTGTGACTATATTTGTCCTACTCTGCAAGAGTTACTGTTTGCTAATTATTTCTGTTGGCAGAGCCAAGTATTCAGAGCCATTCTACCGGGACTTCATTCTTTCAGTATCAGCAGACAAGAAATTAAACTGATTTACTGCAGTCAGTGCGAATAAGTTCACTTGTGACCACGTCTTATAAACTCGTACTGTGTGTGGGTGTCTGTCTGTACCGGTCCATCTACTGTAGCTCGCTATCCTGTATTTTAAGAACAGAAAATCGCAATTAAAACAAATAAAAAATGTATCCAGCAATGCCAATGAAAATAATCTATGCTGCCTTGATAATTGGTAATAATAAATTACTAATTCATTGACTCATTTAATTAATAGACAATTTAGAAATAATTAGTTTGTAGCAAACAATAATTCTGTAAAATGAGGATCGTTATTATTATTATAATTGAGAGTGTAATAAAATAAGGCAGGGCATGAGCAAACAAGGATATAAGAGAGCCCTGCTCGCAAGATGATATAGGAAAATCATTTCCTACATCATCATCTTCATTTATATAGCGCCACCAATTCTGCAGCGCTGTACAGAGAATACTTGCGTTCACATCAGTCCCTGTCCCTTTGGAGCTTACATTCTAAATTCCCTACCCCACACACACACACACACACACACAGATTAGGGTTCATTTTGTCAGCAGCCAATTAATCTGTTTTTAGAGTGAGGGAGGAAACCTGGAGGGAACCCACGCAAACACGGGGAGAACATACAAACCCCTCACAGATAAGGCCATGTTCGGGAATCAAACTTGTGACCCCAGCGCTGTGAGTCAGAAGTGCTAACCACTGAGCCACTGTGCTGTATGAGGTTAACTGCCACCTATTGCACATTTATCCAGCCAGACTGCTGTGGGGAACAGTGCATAGTTGGTCTATTTGGGCCAGTCAGTTATGTTGATTTGGGGGTCAGTAGGCTTTTTGAGGATAGAAAGGGGTTTGGTGGTAGCTTAGGTGGGTTGAGAAGATGGTTCTGGAATTTGGAAAGTTTGACGACATGGGTGAGTTTTCAAGGAACGCTTGAAGGTTTTAAGGTTAGAGGAAAGTCTTGCTGTACGCAGAAGGGCATTCCGAAGAGTGGGTGCTTTCCAAGAAAAGTCCTGTTACCGGGAGCAGGTAATATTTGGATGAGGAGCCCAGTTTTTGTGCAGAGTGCAAGGAAGCCACCCAAAATGCAATTTTTTGGAGTTGCAACCCACAGATTGAAAACCATGTTTTACATTAATGTTTATTGTCCCTCTTTAGATCTTTGAGATTTTGGCAAGTATGCTGTTTCTTATGAGAAGTATAAATCATCATCATTTATTTATACCTATAGAGCACGCACCTCTTAAACTTCTTCCACTGTGACTCAAATTATACTTGTAAATTATCTACCGGACCCATGGTTCTTTTTTTTTTGTGTCTCATACTTGTGATGTCATCAGCGTCTAGTGATTTGATAGGCTGCATGCTTATGAATATTGTTGCAGCCCATAATATGGCTGTCTCCACTGTTCATGTAGATGATGGGTCCACGTTGAATTAGAAGAAATTAGTAGGTAGTATACAATGACTTGTCAAATGAGATTATGGCAGCCCAATTTAAACAGCATGGGCGGCCCCAAGCTATTGTTTAGGAAACCCTTGTTGTACAAGGTATTATTCCTATTCAGGTGATAATATATTGATAGTTGTACATAAACTAGCTTCTAGGAAATTAGAAAATGAAAGGCACGTTGCAAAAGAAAGTAAGACAAACCCCAAAAAGTTTTTTAAGTATATAAATAGCAAAAGGATTAAAAAAGATAATATAGGACCCCTAAGAAGTGAGATGGGTGAATTGATAAATGATACTAAGGAAAAAGCAGAGGTATTTAACACGTTCTTTTCTTCAGTATTTACCAGAGAGGAACAAATGGCAGGAGTAATACATAAAAATGGAAATGAAACCATGCCATTAATTAATACTTGGTTGTCAGAGGAAGAAGTCCAAAGGCGACTGAAGAATATTAAGATAAATAAAGCTCCAGGTCCAGATGGCATACACCCATGGGTCCTTATGGAGTTAAACTCAGGAATAGCTAGACCGCTATTCTTAATTTTCAGAGATTCAATCTCATCAGGCTCAGTACCAAGGGATTGGCGAATAGCAGATGTGGTGCCGTTGTTTAAAAAGGGGACGAGATCACAACCAGAGAATTATAGACCTGTAAGTCTGACATCAATAGTGGGGAAACTACTGGAAGGTATTTTAAGGGACAGTATTCAGGATTACTTGGTACGCAATAAAATTATTAGTGGGAATCAACATGGATTTGTGAGGGATAGGTCATGTCAAACTAATCTAATTAGTTTCTACGAGGAAGTTAGTGGGAACTTCAACCAGGGCAGGACAGTAGATGTGGTCTACTTAGATTTTGCAAAGGCCTTTGATACAGTGCCACACAAGAGGTTGGTTTACAAAATAAGGGAACTGGGTCTAGGAATCAAAATTTGTACTTGGATCGAAAACTAGTTAGAGAATAGGGAACAGAGAGTTATGATAAATGGAACATTTTCTAATTGGTCAAAAGTCTTAAGTGGAGTACCTCAAGGTTCCGTGCTGGGGCCACTCCTTTTTAATATATTTATTAATGACCTTGGTGATGGTTTAGAGAGTAAAGTTTCTATTTTTGCAGATGACACTAAACTCTGTTAGGTAATAAAATCAGAGCAAGATGTAGCTTCTCTACAGAGGGACTTAAATAAACTGGAGGATTGGGCGGCCAAATGGAATATGAGGTTTAACACGGATAAATGTAAGGTTATGCATTAAGGGATCAAAAACAAGAACAGCAATATATAAATTAAATGGAATTAATTTAGGAGAATCTATAATGGAAAAGGATTTGGGAGTGCTCGTAGACAGTAGACTTAGCAATAGTGCTCAATGTCAAGCAGCAACTGCAAGGGCAAACAAAGTATTGGCATGCATAAAAAGGGGCATAGATGCAAGGGAATACAGTGTAATTTTGCCACTGTATAAATCGTTGGTAAGACCTCATCTTGAATATGCAGTACAGTTCTGGGCACCACTCTATAAAAAAGATAATTTGGAACTAGAAAGGGTTCAGAGAAGGGCGACAAAATTGATAAAGGATATGGAGTCATTAAGTTATGAGGAAAGGTTAGCCAGTTTAGGCATGTTTACTTTAGAAAAGAGGCGTCTAAGGGGAGATATGATTACTATGTACAAATACATTAGGGGTCAATACAGAGAGCTTTCATGGGAAATTTTTACCCCAAGGACCATACACAGGACACGTGGTCATCCCCTAAGGTTAGAGGAGAGGAAATTTCACAACCAGCAAAGGAAGGAGTTCTTTACAGTAAGGGCAGTCAAGATATGGAATTCATTGCCAGGGAAGGTTGTGATGGCAGATTCAATAGATATGTTTAAGAAAGGGTTAGACAAATTTTTAGCGGAAAGGTGTATCCAGGGATACGACCGTTAATTTAAAATGAAGGATAGTAGTGGATATAGGGTAAAAATAGGACTGCAATATTGAGTCTGGGGGGATTTTCACAATTGAAACAGATTGGCGGTTGCTTACTCTGGATCAATTTCAAATATAAGTGCAGGATCGCAGGACATCCAAAATAGGTTGAACTTGATGGACTGGTGTCTTTTTTCAACTATGTTACTACTATGTTACTATGTTACTATGTTCACACATCATTTTAAAGATTCCAGGCAAAAGTTAAACCTTCTATAGGCCTAATTAAGGATAGATTGTGTAGCACTCTCTGATTTGTCATGAGATAATTTATATATAGTATGTGGCAGTAACAGTGTCTGTACCCAGATACATATGCGGAACAGTAAGTCTGTGCATCGCATCCATGAGCTTGAGTTTCACGTCTCTTATGTATGGAGGTCCCGTTGTGTGTTTCTGATTTAATAACAGCTCGTGGGTCTTCTCTGTTGCAGAGCGCGGCAGCCGGTGGGATTGAGTCTAACAGTGATGCCATCCAGCCCAGCCACATCAGAGAGGCCATACGGCGCTACGGCCACAAGATTGGTCCGCTCTCCCCATTCACGGTACGTAATAACAGAGTCGAAAAAAAAAAGTTATATTTGTGATCTCCAGATTTCATCTTCAAGTGGTCTTATGAAGAAGCCTTGGAATTGTTAAGAACAATTTGTGGTCGCTGTAATTTTCTTTGTAAAAATGAAATATTTCTCCCGGGAAATAAAACTCCGTCATTTCTGTCTCTTTTTTGGAAACATAAATGTATTTTTATACAATATATTTATTTCACTTGCATATTAGGCATGCTTAAGGCAGTTAATTCAACGTTTTAGTCAGCAAGCATAAGTTATTTGAAAGTTTTTTCCAACCATATAAATCCTAAAACATAAAATAGTCTGTAATTATTAAGTTAAAATACTGCACATAAAAATATAGGTTTCTGATGGCTGTGCATGCCAATATACTGCTCTTAAAACGGCTACTTACACGTCATCCTGAGTGAAGCAGACAGTGATTTTATTGGACCTGGAGAGACGCGATTTTTCCAACAACAAAAAAAGTCTCTGCAAAACATCGGACTAGTTTTCTGTCTCTTGGCCATTCAGTTCATCCAAACGGCTGTAAAGTATATCTGTTTATCTATATAATGAGAATGATGAAGTGTCTTTATGAAAACCGTGGGGCCTGTTTAAAGTGATTGAAAAAGTGGAGTTTATGCTGTGTTACCTAATACAGCGCTTAGAACCACCTACATCATTTTGCCTATTTAAAAAGAGTAGAAGAGTCTTTTCCATATAATCATTAGAAATCATTAAAATCCCCAGCTAAGGACCGAGTAAGCAGAATTCTGGACTTCCAAGTAGTTTAAATTCTGCTTTTGGTTGAATAAATCAAGTGAAAAAATACCAGGACTGTGTAAAAAACGCAAATAAAAACAAGAAAGACAAAGGGGGCAAGTAGACATTTTTTTTTCCAAAATTAATTAAAGAAGGTAGATGGTTTGCCAAGATGATTAAATTGTCAAAAGATTTACTTTGGCAAAATGAATTAATAAGAAATATAAAGAATGAGGAACTCTTGTCGGATTTTTTATTCCTTTTCTAAAATGACGATTTGACTGTAATGACAGATTTTTTTTTTCTCTATTGATGTCAATGATCTTAGTTTCAACATCATCATCACCATTTATTTATATAGCGCCACTAACTCTGCAGCGCTGTACAGAGAACTCACTCACATCAGTCCCTGCCCCGTTGGAGCTTACAGTCTAAGCACATAGACATAGAGAGAGATTAGGGTCAATTTGATAGCAGCCAATTAACCTACTAGTATGTTTTTGGAGTGTGGGAGGAAACCGGAGCACCCGGAGGAAACCCACGCAAACACGGGGAGAATATACAAACTCCACACAGGCCATGGGGTCAGGAATCGAACTCATGACTCCAGTGCTGTGAGGCAGGGGTGTTAACCACTAAGCCACTGTGCTGCACCATAGAAAGTAATGCGTTGTACCTGCTCTGTGGATCAACATATAGCTGAAGAGAGGGTTTCAGATATTCATATGAAATAGATAGATAGCAATAAGTCTGGTCAATATCAAGTATACTACAATGGGCTTTTTCACAGCAGACAGTCTGCAGAAACACTACCTCAGTTCTTTTAACTAGTCTTCTATAGTCAGCACTTACCAGAACGCATGAAATTATATGGATTTTAATTAATAATCTGTCCCATCTTCAGCTCCAGCTTGAGGTGTAGAAACTTCTGAGGTTAGGACTGATGACAGTTTTGAAGACAGATGAATAGTTTTTATCTTCTGTATGTTTCTACTTGCCCAATAATGATGATATTGATAGATCATATTATTTTCAGGCATTGTAGTACGGATGGGGGCCATGCTTGCTGCAGCGTTAGGCCAGTTGTCCGATAGTTCCGATAATATTGCCCTGGGTTGTGACCAGCTTTATTTCCATGTCCAGCCTCTGCTTCAGTTGAAGAACTCTCTAAAAAAAAGTTCCAAAGCAGGAACTGAAGAAAGTCTAGAACAGCATTGAAGACATCTTCCAGATGCCCATACTCAACTTCATCCTTGATTTTGTAGGGTGAGACTCAGTAGAGTTCCACTGCCTGAAATACATCAAGCTCCAAACCTCTTCTCTGCTTCTGCTGAAGAGATATTAAAGAAAAAAAACCTATTGAAGAATGCTTCCATATATCAACACCTTAGAACTCAACAGCTTTGAGTTTTTAGGATGGAACTCATCTGACTGTCATCGCTAAACATCTTCTCTTCTTCTCCTGAAGAAACCACTGAGGACGGTGCTGAGGACAGCACTAAAGAAAGCTCTATCGTCTCCATCTGCTTTGATGAAAAATCCTGTCAATAATGTCATTAGCAGAGATAGAAGATACTTCTCCTAAGAGATCACTTGTCCTACCCTTAAGTAGAAACCACAGGTCTGAAGTGCTTTATGATCTCACCCTCTGAAAATAGGGTTTGACAGAATTCTTCACAAGTGAACGCAGCAAACCTTCAGGACCCATGCCAAGTTTTGCCTGAATAGAATTGTTTATTGTATTCTGCTACCGTCCTTGGTCTTCACCATGAACTCGCCCATTTCTGGACCATGTTTCCAAAAACAGATTTCCTCTCTGTGCAATTTTCATTCAGCTTTCACCATTATGGCCCATTCAATACCTTTTACTTTACCCCTATGTCTTAAACCATCGGTTCACATTTTCATTTAATATAGTGGAATATGTTGGTGTTTTATCACCCTGTGTTTGCGTGGGTTTCCTCTGAGTGCTCTGGGTTCCTCCCAAACTTCAAAAACATACTGGTAGGTTAATTGGGTGCTAATTGTGTGTGTGTTAGAGAATTTAGACTATAAGCTCCAATGGGGCAAGGACTGATGTGAATGACAAATATTCTCTGTGCAGGGCGGATTTAGTGTCACTATATGTTTCAGAAGTCACCAAAGAATTTCATGAAAGTATAAAAGCACGAGGTGGTACGTAGGAAGCATAACTGTAAGGCAATGTCACCCCACCTAATAGGGGGGAGGGGGGGCAGTTGTTTCTTATATTGGTTTTGAGATTATATATATATATTATTAGAAAGAAACTAAACATTTTGGTATTTTTATTACAATTTTATTAAGTTTTGGTTTAAGAGAGAAAAGAAAGCTCAAGTTCAGGAAATTAGCAACTTTTTGGACCTTGGAGCCAATTTGTCAATCTGGTATGAGAACCTCTCTGAAACAAACAGATGGTCTGTCTTGGCAGATTGTATGAAATGGCTTAGCTTCCACTTTCTGGCAAATATTTGGTGTCCATCTTTGAGTGCCAACCTGTGCTATAACCTAGCTCTACTTTCATCGTTTCACATACTTCTGGTGAGTGACGTTTAACGTGCACCGCCGTCTCCATACAGCGGAGGCAGCCATTTTGTGTCATGTGAGTGCCGTCTAGCTATTTTATAAGAACCAACAACATCTCTGAGGCACAGAGCAAATTGTTGGGGGTCATTGTCATAAATATTGGTTCTGACCCCAAAATAGCTGCCACTGTGTATTTGTGATGGATGCGCAGTGATGCCACGCCAGCAGGAATTTCTGCAATGACCTAATAGTGTAAGTAGATAATAGCAGGTCTTTATTCCCACCCCAGTCCACTCTCTCTCACTGAAATCGCACTCGCTCACCAAGATCATCTCCAACCTAAACAGACACCAGCACACTACAGAGCGTACATCTTTCACATTCTGGCGCAGATAAGGGATCTACATGTATACTCGATAGATGACAGATAGACTCAGCGGGCAGGCAGACTGAGGAGACACGTGGAGTTACCTCTAGTTCCATGTGCTACTTATCACTAAAGGAGACCTATAGGCGTTGACGGGTTTAGTTTTATGCCCTTGGTTTAACCACTTAATAGCTGGAATATTTGTACAAAACAAGCATGGCGTGGCCGGCTTCCAGCGGATTATACATGATACCACAGCAGACACCGTAAGAAGTTGGAGACAATGGGAAGTGTATTTAGGGTAGATTAAGTGCCATTCTATAACTGTGATTACAGACTGTACTTTGTAGTGCTCCCTGCTGAAGGATTACCCAGAGCGATTTGGCTCTCCTGTCTGCTTTCTGTCAGTGTAAGACTAACACTCATTCTTCTCACTGCTTGTATTTATTATATACACAGCACTAAGTTATGTCTTTAGTACTCACTTTACGATCTTATTATTATGTCAGGGAGGTGTTTAATTATTTTCCTGCAGTTTCTCTTATTTGTCATGCTGGCAAGGGTCATACGTTTAGAACACTATGGTAAATGAGATTTTACAAGTAGTGGAGATTATCTATGAAATGTTTGCTTAAACTTTACAACAGCGCAGAAAAACCTGACTCAGGGAACGAGAGCGTTCTGTGAAAGGCCGAGGTGTGAGACCAACAGGATCGAGCTGGATTCTTTAGCTCTGTAACATATCTTGTATAGCCTAGACCAGGCTTAGTCAACCGATGATTCTCCAGCTGTTATGGAACTACAAGTCCCAGTACGACTAGCCATTCTCTGTAGGACCAGCAGAAACATGCTGTATTCTTTACATATGCATCATGCCTTAGATCATTGACGGGCAACATGAAGAAGCAGGAAGGGCCCTACAGACCTCAAAGGGGGCCCCACAGAGGAATGCGAGAGTGCACTGTGTACATCCCCCTCCTCCGGGTATGCCCCGTGACCTACGTGCACTGTGTAGCGCAGGTTACGTGATGCGAAGGTCGGCTGCCCCTGTTCTAATCAGATTGGGAGCAGCCGGCTGGGAGGCTGCAAGCTCAGCTAGTCGTATGTTACCCACCGTTGCCTTTATTCTGCCTCACAGCACTGGGGTCATGAGTTTAATTCCTGACCATGGCCTTATCTGTGTGGAGTTTGTATGTTCTCCCCGTGCTTGCGTGGGTTTTTCTCCGGGTGCTCCGGTTTCCTCC
The DNA here is from genome assembly GCF_038048845.1 of Mixophyes fleayi. Lineage (NCBI taxonomy): Eukaryota > Metazoa > Chordata > Amphibia > Anura > Limnodynastidae > Mixophyes > Mixophyes fleayi. The sequence goes on along the minus strand of NC_134404.1, from coordinate 30,597,397 downwards.
CACACTCCAAAAATATACTAGTATGTTAATTGGCTACTACGAAAATTGACCCTAGTCTCTCTCTCTCTGTCTGTGTCTGTGTCTGTGTGTGTGTGTGTGTGTTAGGGAATTTAGACTGTAAGCTCCAATGGGGCAGGGACTGATGTGAGTGAATTCTCTGTACAGCGCTGCGGAATCAGTGGCGCTATATAAATAAATGGTGATGATGATATAGTCTAGACCAGGCTGAGGCCAGCTGTAGATGCACTTGGATCATAACTCTAGGGCTTGATGGCACTTGTAGTCCCTGTAGTTTCATAATGGCTGGGAAGCCACGGGTTGCCTACTTTTCTCTGAACTACATAATGAGGTGGGAATGGACAACAAAATACAGTGTTTATCACAGTTTATATATATATATATATATATATTTATAATATAATTACTTTTTACTACACTCTTTTACCATTGCATTCTGGCTGGACCAATATGCAATATGTAGCGCTTAACCTCGTGTATCAAACTCCCATTTTCCTATAGAGTGTCAGCTTGTGGACAGGGCCCTCCTACCTCTCTGTCTGTATTACCCAGTATTGTTTTATTACTGTGTTTGTAAAGCGCTACGGAATATGCTGGTGCTATATAGAGGATGCGGATAGATATTTTGAAGAATTATTTGTTTTTTTTGTTTTTTTTTAGACAAGTGGCAGGAAATATTACCCTGCGCATTTTAAATGTGCTGTACTATATATACAATCCGGGACTAGGTTAGGCAAGGTTCCTCCTTGGTCTAGAATGCTTATTCTTATTACATCAATCCCTGCACTGTTTTGCTCCCAGTACAATCATTTCCCAATGATTGTGTTTCATTTTCCATGAGTGCAGCTTAAAACTTTAGTGGTTTAAGATAACGAGACAATAGAAAATAACATCATATCCTATAATGGTTCTTCAATTTCAGCAAATGTAAAGAACACATTTTTCTCATTTCTTCATGTTTATAAAAAAAAAGGCCTCTTCTCCCTCACAATTATTAAATCAGTGTAGCAGATGATGGGAGGAAGCTGAGCTGACCTTCACATCCAATCCTCAAGTTACTGCATCTAAATGTAATGCCTGTAATGTAATGTGACTAAGTAGTCCACACTGTCACACGTCTGCACTGTCATGCAGCATAGTCCGTACACGTATGTGCTCAGGAGGAAACTTTGAGCCATGCGGAGATTACATGTGTACTGAAATCCACATTTATGTTTCTTCAGACAGGAATTTATTTCAATGTTGAATAGGCCATATAATTGTTTCATTGTATCCATTATATTAAGATGAAGGTATTGCACAATAGACCCTAATACACACAGAAACTCGTGGAAGCAGTGGTTATATTATTACTTAAGACTAATGCTTAATAATATCACTTTACTATTATTATTATTAGAATTATTCACCATTATTTATAGGGCGTCTCAAATGGTCCACAGGACAAACAACAAGGCAGTACATGGTATAACAGTACAGTAGACAAGTAACACTACAACGCTCAATACAGCTACTGATGGCCTAGATAGGTGATGGGGTGTAAGGGGTATATTCAGCGCAGGCTGAAACCTGTGCCCAATAGCGTGGGAGCAACTAACAGGTTTAGAGCCACGGAAAGAGGTGCAAAGACAATGGAGGAGAGGAGTCAATGGGCTGAGAGCCCAAGGAGAAGGCGGCTTAGTGTAGCTGGTGAGCAAACGTTATATGTAATGAGAAGAGGATGGGAAGAGCGCCCTGCTCACTAGAGCTTACAATCTAAAGGGAAAGAGGTAGACACATGGGGATGAGCCAGAGTAAGGGGATCTGAGGACAAGAAGCAGAGATGGAGGATGAAAGAGGGTGAGATATACTACATTTTGATATGGTTAAGCAGAGGATTATATTAAAAGATGGGTTTTCAATGAACATTTGAAGCTATACGGGCTAGGGGATAGTCACTTCCTAGTAACTTTCACAAATATTCTTCCACTGTATTATACGCACCGGGCAGATGAGTGACATCTGTTGGTGTTTTATCAACCATTTCAGACAAAAGAGATCACAGCTTTATCTCTGATTTCCCCCATCATCGCATGAGACACTACATACATTTGTAAACGTTATCCGTAGCTTATTTTCTCTACTACTGAAGCCTGTTTGAGGTATCGTGGTACTCTTACATATTACTCAGTAGTGGACACTACAGCTAGATACCATACTAAGCCCAATAACCCAGTCCTACAGAACTTCCAATTCCACCCCTCAGCCGAGGTTCCTTATAAAAACATCAGGCCTGACCTTGTCGGACATCCCCGATGACCTCTAACGTCTTTATCAATATCCTTGCAGAATGTACATGATGTCATGCGCAGTCTCAGGTGTAGATAGATGCTTTTTTCACACTTTACAGTTTTAGTTTTAGAAGGAGTTTAACGGTGACAAAAAGATGATTTGTTTGAACACTATGTTTAAGTGGTAATAAATCTTGTAATGATTATTTCAAAGTCATGTCGGCATATGTTAAGTGATGGGAATAAAAAAAAATGTCTGGAAAATTGTTAGTTAGATTTATGACACGGCTGTAGGTTTATCTTCAGATGACTACTGTGAGTTTCTACGATAATGTTACCATATTTTCCTGGGAGGTTTATTGTAAAGTGGTATTAAATTACTATTTGATTAATTGGTTCTGGACCCGCTGATCACTAAACACAGAGGGACTGATTCATTTAGGAGCACAGTGAACATTTTTTCGTAGACAGTCGGAAGTGTCATTTGCGTGCGGACATGAACTGCGGTCACTGGCGTAAAGTGACTTTCTGAGCATGCGTAGAGCAATTTCACCCAAAATACAGCAGCGGGAAGATGAATGGGGCCCAGAAATGGTAGAGAATGCTATGATTCTAATGTAGAGGTCTGGACAAAGTCTATACATCTCTACTGAGAGTCCACCTTGTGTATACTATGAAATGTGTGGTAATTATTACTTCTCGGCCCTTGTAAAATGCCAATCATCTCTGCAGAGCTATGTTGGAGGATCTAATGGACCACACTGGTCTCCTATTCTCATTCACATCTTATTCATCATTTCCTGAGAAGTCTCCCTACATTAATGGAAGATGCAGTTCCTCCCAGTAGATGGCATCTGGAAGTGTTTATTTGTGCGACCTAAAACCTAGCTGCTGGTTTTTCTTAGCACCAGACTCTTTAGAGAGCTCCTTGACGTTTTGTTTATTTTATTTCACTTAAGCGATGAGCTTATGCGGTTTTTGCTGGTGGCGTTATGGATGGACTAACGGCTGCTTCCATGTTCGATTAAGCACGCAGATTATGCCTAGTGACTAACCCCTGAGATGCTCATCTTTATAGTTGTACGTGATTGAAGCAAGCAACATGCTGAGTGCAGTAGATAATAGAAGTTCTGTATATGTAGGAACAATTATTACCATCAAGGTATTGTCTCATGCATGCTCCTAAACTGCAGGCCTGTCCTATGTCCATCAAGCACCCTGATTATTCGCTATTATATTACACTGTTAAGTAAATAATTAAAGCCGAAGGATCCTTGTAGGTAGACAGGCACAGTGTGTTGTTCTCTCATTTAACAGGAAATTAAAGTCAAAATGTAACTCTAGGGAGGAATTCAATTGACCGTGAGAAATTTTTTTAACACTGCGTTAATTCATTTTAACGCTGTTTTTTTAACATTTTCGAGCGGGTTAACGTTACCCGTAATTTAATTCCATTTTTAACGCTCCTTTTTTTCAGGAAACGGTCCTATCGCGCTCCAGTAGAAGGTCTGATAAAATTATAGGATGGGTGTGAGCCCGCCACGTTAAAAGCTATTCAATTGTTTTTTAACGCGGCGCACTAAACAGGCCAATATGCTGTTTTATCTCACACCTCTTTGGGGTGTGCTAAAAATAAAAATCCTAAGAAAACTATTGAAATCATGTAATAATGAAAAACAAAAGATAACTATGTTTATCAGTAATACATAAGGAGAAAAAGTTGATTTTATTTAAAAAACAATAATGAAAAAAATAAAATCACTAATTAAATATATGTATGTATGTTTTTTGTACAAATATGTATGTACTAATGTGTTTTGACATGGTATAGATAATGATTCTATAGTAAAAAATTGTGAAACATAAAAGTATGCTAAAGAAAGTACTGTAATGTAGATATTATCAAATAGAATGGTTGTGTAATGCAATCTAATGTATATACATGACCGCGTTAAACAGTCCCCTTCACTCCCCTAAAAACTCACAAACACCAATGATTAACGCGTGGGGGCAGCGTTACATCTTTTTCAATTGAATTGTACTAGTTTTAACGCTGCGGTAAGTAAAAACGATCGCTATAGCACTTAAAAACCCGCATGGGATTTTTTTATTTTTTTTTAACGCTGCGGGAAAAAAAAAAAAACCGTAGTCAATTGAATTCACCCCTTGATGTGTGTTACGCAATGTAAAAATTATTATTATAAAAAAAATAATCCAATCTATATTGGCCGTATGTCTCGTTTCAGTTGCCTACAGGTGATTTTTGAGCTGTTAACATATGAAACCTAATTTAGATAATCTAGATCTGTGTTGCATCAAATAAACCTTATCTTCAATGCAGAAATCTGAAAAATGTTCATGGGGAGGGGGATTAAATGGTGCACTACGTCTCCTTGGAGCCTTGCGCGATGGGGCTCCGCTGAATGTTTGGTACCCGAAACATTGCTTATTTTTCCTTACAATTGCTATGGGACCTTGCTCTGATGCCAGACTATATATTTTTCAAAACCAAATGTACAAATACAGTGTGGAATGGCAAAGCAAAATTGGATTTTTAAGTGTTCTTTTTTTTGCACTGTTCTCATATTGCTGTGGGTACTTTTGTACATGGTTTCCATGGATTCTGATTTAGGTGTAGTTTTTTTTGTGCAATTATTTGGTTGTTTTTGGTCGTAGACTAAGCATCTTGAATACTGCAAAGGCAACACTGCCATCTGTTGGTACTATGCAAGGTGAAGACTTAGTGATAACATAAAAAAACAAAACAAATATAATTAGAGCTATACTTTTTATTTTTTAAAAGTGATAAATTACCAAAGTTCAGCATTTATTTTATTTTATCTTTTTGTTTTTCCACTGCTAATTGTTCCACTATACACTTGAGCTACATTTCCATTCCCGCTTATTGAAAGGGACTTGTAAAATAATTAAGGAACTTTTCTCTGCATTCTTAACTTGATGTATCTGAATGGTTTTGTTTTTGTTCCTACGATCTGTCATATCTTAATTTTCCAAATATTTAGCCAAACATGCTGCTTGCACATGCATTCTGAAACATTTCAGTACAATGTGCTTCCAGTTACTTTATCCAAACATATATAATTATTGTTTAATGAGTGAATAGGCATAAACCCATATTTTTAAAACTCATAAAATGAAGTCATTTCACAATTAGTCTCTACTGACCTCATTTGCCATAATATCATCCCACCCGTTTTTTTTTGTTTTTTTTAAAAGCTCCGTGTTATAAAACAGCCCGAGAGTGTACCAAGGTAAAATTGGACAACAAACACCTTTTTTCATTCTAAGTGGCTGTTAAAAGATTCATATTTTTTCCTATCTGACAATAATACATAAAACGTTGAATGTACTACAAAAATTTTCTAAGTATTTTTATTATTTCATTTTCCACTTTTGTGTTACAGTGTTTACAATAAAACACAGTCATTAGGTGTTTTGGGACAATGGACATTTTGTGCTGGTATTTAAGAATTAAGACTCTGGTGACCAATTAATTTCAGATCTCTTCATACTAAATACTTGGTGTAGCTTACAAGCCAGCAAGTCCTGCTGTCACATGTCGTCTTGGTTTATAGAATTATTTTAAGAAACTCGTTACTTCTGTTGAGGTTTTCACTCCAAGCACAATGGCTGTTTCCTGATGCATTATGATTAATGGTAAAGAAATGTCATATGTTTGCCCCAGTGCACGTGTCTAAATGAATTGTACTTATTAACAATTATCATTCACTTAGATGGAAATTGGTATAATTTTTTTGGAAAATTTAATAATTTTGTTTAGGAGAATTGTCTTCTGAGAAATATAGTTTACATGACATTTCTCATGCCACTAGGAAGTAGTATAAAACCCTTCCTAATCCCTTCTCATTGTGTCAGTGGGGAACAGCTAATTAGATCTGAATGGGCCAAGGAAAACAAATTTATAAAATAGCAATTGCAGAATCCTCTAGACACCATTCCCCATGTTATTCATTTATTTAAAGGTTGACCTTTTCTCAGAGGTCAGCATGGTCAAATCAAACTATCATACTTTTTAAGTGTAAGAATTTATGAGCTACTTTGTAATTTGTAAATTCAAAGAAGTTGCTCATCCTGGCCTCAGCCATTAGGCAATCACTCAGTGGTCACATGATCAGACACATTATCCAGCTGCATGGACACATTAAGCTCATACATGGGGCGAGCATACCTCCAAGTGAAGGGATATGTAGACGGGACAGTCCGTATTCTAGATGGCTGTCCCACCTTCCAGACATAGCTTCAGTGTCCCAACTGCTGGGACTGTTGAGAGGCGTCTCCTGCGCATATTAATGGCTTTGCAGGGTTTTTTGGGGGGTCGAGGGGTTGGAGTAGGCCTAGCACTTCAGAGGCGCCAGGCTTGCCATCAGACAATGTGGCAATGTGATGCCTCCATGCCCCCCCAGTGTGATGTGAACATGCTCTCTTTCGGAGGTGCACCACTACTTTCGCTGTCCCAGTACCCAGACTTCAAATATTGGGAAGTATGGAGCATAGTTAACTCACAATTTATCGAGCAAAATTAAAGTACACTGTGTGGCATGATATTTAATCAATCTGCATATTGTATGTACCACCGTTGTTTCCTTTTGGGTGCCAAGTGCAGGAAACTGGTTCTTCGTTTAATCCCAGAAAAGCAAGTTCATCAGGAGTCTGGTTTGTAAAAATGTCAGGTTGTAAATTCTATATTTCAGTTGTCAAAAACAGAGTTGCGTTTGGAGATGCGGAGGCCCTAGGCTCAGCGCACATTCACCCCCATTGTCTTTTGTAATAGTGTCTTTCATTCTATCTCTTTTCTGCAAATTGGAGACAATCTGCAGAGTCCAGTCTCCAAGTTACATACAGACATGGAACCTTATTGTCAACCCCAAGTTGTGATTGAAGTTTAAGGTTAGTTCAGCCATCTGGAGAGCTTAATGGTTTCAGGATTAAAATTGTGCTAGATGAGTTTGAGCCATTGAATTTGTGTGTTTGGAATATTAAGGCAGTGTGTTTGGATGTGTCCTTGATGTTTAGTTTCTTCTTCTGTATTACTTCAGTGACTTTTTTTCACCCGTTAAGTTCCTGTGTTATCTATGTTCTGTGTATATCTCAGCATCTTTTTTTCCCAATATTGTTGAAGGAGGGTGTTTTTAAATACATTGACTTGTGTTTTGGTTATGTCCGGTGACATTCTGGTGCTCTGTGTTTCTGCCTACACTGTATGTACCTCTCCTGCAGCAAGCTGCGCTGGGGAATTGTACGTGAATGTTAGTAACCTGATGTGGAGACTAATTTGTGGTCAGCTGTACCTCGTTCATGAATAATCATAGAGCTAATGTAAATTGTCAGGGTGTTTGTTAGTTCCCGCGTCTTTCAGCAAGTTCACAGCACTAATCAGCAGCGGTGCAAAGTAATTCTGCTAACTGGTCTCTGTACTAAACTGTACTGTGATCTGTACATGACCCCAGCTGTTAAATAATATGTACTCTTAGCCAGACTTTTGAAGCTGGTGACAGACGCCTAAATAACCACACAAACTGCTTCCTTCCTTGCCAAAACCCTTTATTATACAAAATAAACTGTCTTAGCTTTTTTACACATTCTAGGCAAAAAGTAAGGTGGTGGTGAAAAGTGCTTGTTTTTAGAAACGACTGACGTACCCGCTTGTGGAGCTGCGAATCTGGTTTTAACAGTCTTCGCTATAAACACATTGAAACCACTATGTTGTGTTCTTGTTGTCACTGTGTTTATTTTACCACGTTGACCCTTTGCAGAAATGTGTCTACGGGCTCCAGAGCAGCCACAATAGACTCATTTAAACATTCTTACTTGCATGACTGTCGTAGTGTTGGAAATATGCCGTTCCTTCTATTATCGGGGCTTATAAACGTACTGGTGTCAACGAGCCTTGAGGATCCGCATACAGCAATGTGTGCTACAGTTATCTGCTTCTGCCAGTGGCAACCAGAGAGGCCAACCTCGTCTACACGATTGCGACCAGCTTGAGTATAAGAATTAAAGCCTTCTGAAAACACACTGTTGCTGCTATTTGACAGTGAGGTTGCTAAGGACTAACACTCCTTGGCAACAGCTGTATCCACGGAATCCTACTGTGGAATGCACCGATTCTATCCATGGTACCCGAGGTTGCTAAGTAACGTCTGTTTTGAAGAACCTGTCTTTCAAATGGCATTAACGGTTGTTTGGCAGTGTTAAACAGACATCCTATTCTACCTATCTGGAGTAATTCCAGAAATTTGTAGTAAGCAACATGATGATTTTAAGTAGGCAAAATCATCTCTGAGTTACCCTTTCAGCTTATGAGGCAACAATATGCTTATTTATTCAGTAACTGGACCAAACCAAATTAGTTTTGTTCCACATACTAATTAACCTCAACTGTAAAAAGCCCATATCGCAGTTACCAACATTAGAAAATCATTTAGGAACACTTTGCTGGTGGGCAGGTGATGGTTATGAGGTCGGTCTAGGTGGATCTTGGAGCACTGTAATCTACATCATAACATGTGCTCTCAATATACTTCTATCCCCACTTTTATGTATTCTAATTACCCAGCTTTAATAAATCTGAAGTTCCAAAGCCTAGAGGATAAGAGCAGATAGTTAGTGTTTAATATGTAGAGGATAAAAGGAGCTTTACTACACTGTAGCTCGGTATTGAAATATGGCGAGTAACAATCCTTTCGTGAGACAAATTTTCATATCCTGGCACTGCATCAGGAAATTAGGTACAGTTGACCATTATGCAATTTGCTGGAATGTTTTTCCAACAAAATTATTATATTTGTACATTTTGTATTGTTACGTTGTATGTCTCATTCCTTCTTATCCATGAGCTGCCCACACGTTGGCCCTGTCTGAGGCCAAGGAACTTCACTGTTCAATGTAGTCATAGTTGTAGGTGGCCAGTTGGATGAGATTCGGCCGTTTTGCACTTCCAGCCTATCACGAGGCTGCAGGCTCACACAGGTCGATGGCGGCTATCATCCAATAGCGTCTTCCAACATGCCCGATAATGATCCTATGGATTTCGATTGGATTATTGACAAAAAATTTGCTTATTTTGGGCTTACAGTAGATGTCCCAATATTTCTTATCCTTTGTTCAGTTTATTCATTGTAATGATAGGAGCAAGTTGCAATTACACCTTTTAACTCGATTACATCTGTTCGGGGAACAGTAGGTCAACCCAATCACTAAGCAGACGCAGTGTAAAAATGAACACCTCATTAACGTTCCTGCCCTTACAATAAATGTTCTGGAATAGCTCTGGTTTTATGTAGGCATACTTACTCAGATTTATGCCAGCCGAATTGCTAAGTATTTTTTTTCCTCATGAACTGGGGTCTGCACTCAAATCCTTTTTCCTGCTTTTTTTTTATTCAAGGATATTTGAACTCTGTGCAAGTCTACCAGACCACCTATCGTGAAACCTATAACCACATCAATTATTTGCTTTCGCAAGTAAGTTTCTTAAACAAGAATTATGATGATGATATTCACATTGGTATTCATTCATAATTTATTTTTTTTCTCCCCACTTTTTTTGGCTGTAAGATCTTAATGGGGTTTGAAGGAAACTTTCATTCATGGGATTAAGGTTTAGTAAAGGATTTAGTGAAAACTTGTTTTAAAACATAACCCAAACCCCTTAGTTTCACTGCTGATCAGGAGTAAAAGTGTTAGCTCAACAAACGTTCATTTATAAATGGGACCTGGGGAGAAATCTGCGACGGATTTTACAGCCCGTTGCTTGTAACGACACATGAACGTCATTAATGCCTCTCATAACGGCTGATTGGAGAATACAGAATCAGGGATTTCTCTTTGCAGAGATGTTCCATTAAAAGAAAGCTTGTCTGAAGTTTCTGCAAACAGGACTGATACAGGGTATTTGTTTGGGACAAGCCTCTCAATAATCTTGTTTTTAGCAGTTGAATGTTTTTTGTTTAAAGAACAGCCTGATATTGTATCTCACTCGTGCTTATTTTAACCTATTTCCATATTTAGTTTGAAGTTTACTGCTAAATTACAAGATTATACTGAAAAGCAGCAAGCTCATAAACATCTTTTATCTTCAAGGACGAGATGTTGATAGGAGTCAGCTAATTACAGTTGTTTTTTTGGGGAAGATGTATATTTACAGTCGTTTGCACGTGTATATTGTGTGAAAACAAAGTGCTATTCTCTGGGATCTCATCACAGCAAGCCATAAACACTTTTATGCAACTTTTTTTTTTATTTTTGTCTGACTCAGGATAAGTAATAATACCATTGCTTAACATGCTCTATGTTTCGGGAAAGGAATACACAATATTTTAAAAAGCGTAAATATTTTTTATTAAAATACTTTATTTTAATACTCAGGGGTCTATTGATGACCCATTGTTTTGTCTTCATGTTAACTATCATTTCTTTATTGCAATGATAGGAAATGATTTAATGAACCTATTTATTAAAATTGTTCAGTCGGGTTAGCGGCTTCGGTAGGAGCCTGTCTCTGGGAATCGTCTAGAGCAGGGGATCCCAAACTTTTTCAGGTCAAGGCACCCTTAGGGTCTCCATAATTTTTTAAAGGCACCCCTAAGCCAAAATAATTACCAAGTAGTCCCCCGCCTTGCTTACTACTGGTCCTGGCCGAAGCACCCCTGTGAGATCGCCGATGCACCCCAGGGAGCCTAGGCGCATAGTTTGGGAACCACTGGTCTAGAGTAAAGTGATTACAATCAATGGGGGGGAAGGTGGGGGCACAAAAAGTGCCATTGATAGATCTGCAGATCCCTTTCCTGCGGTGCTCACCCCATAGGATAGAACGGCATAAACTGTCGGGGTAGAGCTCCAAATTTCGGAGAGTAATAGGGCATTTTCGCAGTCCTTATAAATACCTATGTGGACTGCATCTACGGCCGATATCTGTTGTGATCCTCTAATAATTAGAGATGTTCACTGACCCTTGTGTTTTGGTTTTGGATTTGGATCTGGATTAAATTCTTGTTTTGGTTTCGGCAAAATCGCCCTCGCGTGTTTTTGGTTTTGGATCCCTATTTTTTTTTTTTTTCTAAAATCACACAATTTGGCTCTTTTTTTGTTCCTACATTATTATTAACCTCAATAACACTAATTTCCAGACATTTCCAGTCAATTTTTGTCAAGTGACAGGAACACTGCTACCCTTCTTAATTTGGGTGGGTTCGGTTTTCAGAAATCCGAGCCTGAGCATCTCTACTAAAAATAAATAAGCACGCTACTTTAAAATGTGGTAATCCTCCAGAAACTGCATTTTGTTTGGGGGGGGGGTCATTAAATATCTAGAAAATGTGTTATCATGATTGTGCATGGTAGAGGGCCTGTAGATGTCTTTCGTGAGAAGTTGTTCCAGTAATAAAAAGCTTTCACACGTGTGGGTGAAGGAACACAAGCTGTACCGTATCCAAGCCATGTACGTAACATTGTCTACCGTATCAACTACTTTAGGCACTTAAATGTTCCCTGAAGTGTCTTTCGTTTGTGTTACTGACGATATGTCTGAGCTGGGAGAACAAAGAACAGAATCTTGTAGCCCAAGAGTGGCCAACCTATGGCTCTCCAAGTGTTGTGAAATTACAAGTCCCTGCATACCTTGATACCTATTGGCTGGCTATCTATTGGCATAGCATGCTGGGACTTGTAGTTTCACAGCACCTAGATAGCCACAGGTGGTACAGGCCTCCTGTTGGTATATGTGTAGCTAGACTGGAACTAAACCGTAGCTTAGCATTTTAAGCATACCACATACATGTGCATTTAAGCTGGAAGAGATGATGAAACGATCCTGATACTTAGACTAAGCAGTGAGCAACGGGTTGATTTAGACAAGGGTGGCTTTTTCTGCACTTGGTCAAAAATGATCTTATCAGTTCTGATTGGCTCATTCTTCATTAGCATCATCAACATTTATTTATACAGCGCCAGCAGATTCCGTAGCACTTTACAATTGGGAACAAAGAGTAATAATACTGGGTAATACATACATACAGAGGGGTAAGAGGGCCCTGCTCGCAAGCTTACAATCTATGGGCAATGGTTTCATACACAAGTGTAAGTGCTACATCATATTGAATATTTGTCCAGCTAGTATGCAAAGGTTACAAAGTATTTAGTGGGCTGTATGCTAATTCACACAACTTTGTCGGTCAGAGGGTTATTGTCTTGTGTTCGCTGTGTAGAGGTTGGTAATAGGGTAACCTAGGGAGATTAAGCAGGTGGTAGAGGAATGTTATAAGCTTGTCTGAAGAGGTGGGTTTTCAGAGACCGCTTGAAGGTTTGAAGACTAGAGGAAAGTCTTACTGTGCGAGGCAGGGAATTCCATAAAGTGAGTGCAGCCTGGAAAAAGTCCTGTAACCAAGAATGGGAGGATGTGATGAGAGTGGAAGAGAGACGCAGATCTTGTGCAGAACGGAGGTGTCGAGTTGGGAGATATTTTGAGACAAATGAGGAGATGTATGTCGGTGGAATTTTATTGAGTGCCTTGTATGTTGGTAGAAGAATTTTATATTGGATTCTTTGAGAAACAGGCAACCAATGTAGAAACTGACAGAGTGACTCAGCAGCCAAAAAAAAACGATTTGCAAGGAAAATCAATTTAGACACTGCGTGCGAAATAGATTGTAGGGGCTCAAGTCTGATTTTGGGAAGACCAGTAAGAAGGGAATTGCAATAGTCGATGCAAGAGATAAGTTCACGAATTAAAGTTTTTGCAGTGTCTTGTGTGAGATATGTACGTATTCTGGAAATGTTTTTTATATGTAGGCAGCATGTTGTAAATGTAGAGTTGATGTGGGGAACAAAGGATAGTTGCGAGTCAAAGATTACACCTAGGCAGCGAGCTTGCGTGTTGGATTTATGGTCATGTTGTCAGCAGAAATAGAAATGGCAGGAAGCTTCTATTGTTGGGTGGGAATAATATTAATTCTGTTTTTGAAAAATTGAGTTTGAGTTGGCGAGAAGACATCCAAGATGACATGGCAGAAAGACAGTCAGTAACGTGAGACAACACAGATGGTGAGAGATTAGTAGAGGATAGATACATTTTGTGTATCATCCACATAGAGATGATACTGAAATCCAAAGGAGCTCATTACTTTTCCTAGAGAAGTGGTGTAGATAGAGAATAGCAGAGGACCTAGGACTGAGCCTTGTGATACTCCAACTGATAAAGAAAGCGGAGTGGAGGTTGTTCCCAGAGAAATTTACAGTGAAAGAATGATTAGACGAGAGAGTGGTCAACCGTGTCGAATGCAGCAGAGAGATCCAGGAGAATAAGAAGAGAGTAATCACCTTTAGTTTTAGCTGTGATCAGATCAATGACAACCTTGGTCAGCACAGTTTCTGTGAAGTGTAGAGAGCGAAAGCCTGATTGAAGAGGATCCAGTAGGTTGTTTGCAGAAAGGAAACGTGTGAGGTGAGTGTAGGCAATTTGTTTGAGAAGTTTGGACAGGCATGGGAGCTTAGAGGGTGGTAATTTGAGAGAGTTTGGGTCAGAATTTTGTTTTGTTTTTTTACAATCGGAGTAATCACTGCATGCTTGAATCGTGATGGAAAGATACCAGTAGAGAGAGAATACAGATTTTAGTTAGAGGTGGAATGAGCACATGAGACAGCGAGCTACCAATTTGTGAGGGTATGGGATCAAGAGGACAGGAGGAAGATAAGAAGAGAGTAGAAACTTTCTCCATTTGTGGGATCAAATAAAGAGAGGGTGTCAGAGGGTGCTGGGAAGAAATTGAGCTGATTGCTAGTCGAGGGATATGATACCATTTCAAGTCTGATCTTATCAATCTTGTCCTTGAAATAGGTAGCAAGATACTGGGCACTGATATTAGTCGAAGGGCTTGGGGTGGGAAGATTGAGAAGAGATTTAAATGTGTTAAAAAGGCGCTTGGGGTTAGAAGCCTGAGCATAATTGAAAGATTGGAAGTATGCTTGTTCAGAAGTGTCCAGAACTGTTCGATAGATGGATAGCAGTATATGTGCTGAAATCATTAGAGGTACAAGATTTACGCCATTGACGTTCAGCTTCAAGAGAAAGTCTTTGTAACTTTCTTGTTACTGTAGTGTGCCACGGTAGACAACGAAGTCTATGTGGAGTATGAAGAGTTGCTGGAGCCACTTGGTCAAGGGCAGTTGCTAGAGTTTGGTGAAAATGAGGAACTTGCATATCAGGGAGGAGAATGTAGAAATCGGGAAGAGAAGGTGTTGGAGAGAGATGGATATCTGTTGAAAATCACTTGAGTTAATATTCCTGTGGGTATGAGGAGACTTGGAGGGGTTTGACAGCAGGGAGGTTAAAGAACTGGTAGTGAGCGAGTAACTAATAAGGTGATGATCCGAGAGGGGGAAAGAAGTGTTAAGGAATTTAGAAACTGAACATAGTCTTGAGAAAACAAGATCAAGACAGTGGCCATCCCGATGAGTAGTGGATTAAATCCACTGGGAGAGGTCAAGTGAGTCGGTTAGAGAGAGCAGTTTTGAAGCAGCATTGGAACGTTGATTAACAATAGGTATGTTGGTATCACCCATGATGTTGGTGGGGATGTCAGAAGAGAAGACGTGACGGAGCCATGCAGAGAAGTGTTTAAGAAATTGTTGGTGTGGTCCAGGGGGGTGATAGATGACAGCAACACGCATAGAGAATGGGTTAAAAATCCTAACAGTATGTACTTCAAAAGATGTAAACGTGAGTGATGGGACATCTGGTAGAACTGTGAATGTGCACTGCTGGGAGAGAAGTAGTCCAACCCCACCTCCTTGTCTGTCTCCAGATCTGGGGATGTGGGTAAAATGGAGACCATCATGTGAAAGGGCTGCGGGTGAGGCAGTCTCTGGTTGCGTGAGCCATGTTTCTGTTATTGCCATAAGGCTGAGGTTGTTTGAGAGAAAGAGGTCATGTATGGAGGTAAGTTTGTTGCAAACAGCGCGTGCATTCCAAAGGGCACATTTAAAGGAATTTGGAAGAGAGGGGAGACAGGTGATGCGTTTGAGGTTTCCTGGATTTCTGTAGCGTTTAGATATATGTGTGGGAGAAGGGTGGGTGACCTGAATTAGGTGATATATCACCAGCTAATAGAAGCAGGGAGATAGAAAGATTAGAAAGATGATTGTAAGATGTGTGACCTTTTTAGTTTCTGGCGACAGGGTGAGGCTGTTATAACTATTGAATTTAAATAGGCATGATAATTGTCTATACTTTTAGTCCAATCTCTATGCCGTACATACCGATTGGACTAACAGTATAGTGTGACAATATATAGCATACAATATATGGCATACGAGGTAGTACAAAACAAAGTGCAGTAAGAGCAAAATGCAAAAAATATAGACAAAGTGCAAAGTGTATAAACAGTGGAATTAGAGAGGGCTTTATAAGTGAGGGTGAGGAGTTTGAAGAGGGTTCTGAATGCTTCCATGCTCTTCTAACTCTTTGCTGCAATGATGCGGTTGAGTGGCTCTATAGTCATGAATCTTCCTTGGGCTCTCTGTCTTTCCTCCACGTGTTATTGAAATATTTCGGCCTATCACCAGATCAGACAAAATCTGGCTTAACTTACTTGTCAACATCTTATCCTACTTCTGGCTTTTACCTGAGCACCCAGACAAAGCATACTCTGGAAATTCTGGATCTATAGAGTAGGTTGTAGAGAATTAAACCCAATGTAGTCTGGGGTCTCCACAGCCTGAAACATGATCTGACAACCACTGGGCATTGCAGTGCAGAAAATGTTAAGAGCGATAGTTGTGTTATACAGGTACAGACTGGACAAAGTTTATTCATAAGGTGCAGTAGGTCAAGTCCCGTTTTCTCATCTTCTTCGATAGTCACATTTCTATTTGGTAAACAAAAGAATACCATATTCATTGTCGACATTCCGACTGCATCCCATACAAAAGCATCGATGTAGCGTAGAACAATTTTATGCTGCTTATCCTACAATAATCACTATCAAGCTACTATTTTTGATGGTATAATTGGCACTAATGTTTTAGTGTATGCATAAAAGGGACCAGCCATGCAGAGTATTCAACTGAAGCTCTTACAATTTTAGCCATGTAAAAAGTTAGCGAAAGGTTTGTTTTTTCTCCTCTACCTCCTACAATTTATATAGAGAGTGGAACGGGAAGGGAAGACTGCCACTTTGCAAAACTTAGCAGCATATTAAAAAAAGGACCCAAAGAAGAAAAACATATAAAATTACTTTCAGCAAACACTACAGAACATGTGGTCATTGGAAGTCACTTCTGACATACACTTGGCCAGCTACAGTCGGTTTTTATGACAACAGGAAATATGTTCACCAGCTTTGGGAGTTCCACCAGCCCCAGTGGAAGGGAGAACATTCGGTGTTCTAGGTACACTATATCCTGTAGGCTGATTGACAGGACATTGCTATAAACCAGATTTACATGAAATCAGCTCTCGGGTCTGGCTCAGTAGCCAAGAAGAAATGTATATTAAAAGATACATAAAAGTTGCACATTTTCGTACATTGGTTCTTCCAGGATTTACGAGGCTTCTGTCATAACGTTTGCTTTTTTTATCTATAGACAGAAGGTCAAATGAGGCATTTTGGCACTCTCTGAACGTTGGCTCGCGAGCCCCGACTGTGTAGGTTAAAGATGATACTTTTAATCACAAGCTAATGGTGAAATAATAATCGAATATGGAAAAACAGAAAAGGTGAAAACATTCCGTCATCGACAACTAATTAATCATGGTCTTTCAGGAAATTATGGTGGGGGAACCATCAGTCCCTAGTTAATGGCTATTATTCTGTTCTAAAATATATAAAGCAGTTAAAACAAATCACTGAGTAGAACATTCTTAATAAACCCTTTGGGTGCTAACCGAGTCGTGATGTTTACTTATTTTAAGTATTTGCTTAATGGATTCAGGTTCTTCTTACAATTTCTTCTTGTATCCATTCATCACTATTTTCTGTGCCGCTATCAAATCTTTTGCTTCATTGTTCTCTTTATTGTCTGTATAGTCTGAACCGCTTTTTGCTTCATTTAATTTGTTTTTCTTCACTTTACGCTTTGGCATATAAATTCTGTATCTCCTTTCACGTATCAAATATGTAGCCATAAATATAGTTTATTTTTTGCTTTTTTTCACTTCATCAAAATTGTTCTGGTCTGGGAGTCAATGAATAGCAAGTTCTGCATCATGTTCTCAGATATGTTGTGTATCACTGTTTACAACAGTGTTTCTGTGTTTCCCAACTCTGGTCCTCATACCCCCTAACAGTTCAGGTTTTAAGGATATCCATGCTTGAATACAGGCAATTTAATTTACCTCAATCATTATGATTTAACCACCTGTCCAGAGGGGGGCTTGTGGACTTAGGAACCACTGGTTCACATGTTAACCTGGTAATCTAAGGAGATGCTGCCTGTACAATGTTCTTTACAAAGCCTACTATATTGTACAGGCGGCGCCTCCTTAAATTACCAGGTTTACAGCAAGAAACATAGTGTGCACCTTGAAAGTGACGTCATCGCTGGCTGCGGGATTCTTCGTTCGTCGGCAGTGTTTGAGGTCTGTGTTCCAAGCTGTCAATATTACCAGTCTGTCGGGGAATACACTACCGGTGTATTCCTGCCAGGGTTGCGATCATCGGGGTTGTGACTAACACCGATTCTGTGCCGCTCGGGACTTCATTAAATACATTCTGTGCTGCTCTTCACTTCATCAAACACATTATGTGCCGCTCTTCAATTCAACAAATACATTCTGTGCCGCTCTTCACTTCATCAAATACATTCTGTGCCGCTCTTCACTTCATCAAATACATTCTGTGCCGCTCTTCACTTCATCAAATACATTCTGTGCCTCTCTTCACTTCATCAAACACATTATGTGCCGCTCTTCACTTCATCAAATACATTCTGTGCCGCTCTTCACTTCATCAAATACATTCTGTGCCTCTCTTCACTTCATCAAACACATTATGTGCCGCTCTTCACTTCATCAAATACATTCTGTGCCGCTCTTCACTTCATCAAACACATTATGTGCCGCTCTTCACTTCATCAAATACATTCTGTGCCGCTCTTCACTTCATCAAACACATTATGGGCTGCTCTTCACTTCATCAAATACATTATGTGCCGCTCTTCACTTCATCAAATACATTCTGTGCCGCACTTCACTTCATCAAATACATTCTGTGCCGCACTTCACTTCATCAAACACATTATGTGCCGCTCTTCACTTCATCAAACACATTATGTGCCGCTCTTCACTTCATCAAATACATTCTGGGCCGCTCTTCACTTCATCAAATACATTCTGGGCCGCTCTTCACTTCATCAAATACATTCTGGGCCGCTCTTCACTTCATCAAATACATTCTGTGCCGCTCTTCACTTCATCAAATACATTCTGGGCCGCTCTTCACTTCATCAAATACATTCTGGGCCGCTCTTCACTTCATCAAATACATTCTGGGCCGCTCTTCACTTCATCAAATACATTCTGGGCCGCTCTTCACTTCATCAAATACATTCTGGGCCGCTCTTCACTTCATCAAATACATTCTGGGCCGCTCTTCACTTCATCAAATACATTCTGGGCCGCTCTTCACTTCATCAAATACATTCTGTGCCGCTCTTCACTTCATCAAATACATTCTGTGCCGCTCTTCACTTCATCAAATACATTCTGTGCCGCTCTTCACTTCATCAAATACATTCTGTGCCGCTCTTCACTTCATCAAATACATTCTGGGCTGCTCTTCACTTCATCAAATACATTCTGGGCTGCTCTTCACTTCATCAAATACATTCTGGGCTGCTCTTCACTTCATCAAATACATTCTGGGCTGCTCTTCACTTCATCAAATACATTCTGGGCTGCTCTTCACTTCATCAAATACATTCTGTGCCGCTCTTCACTTCATCAAATACGATCTGGGCTGCTCTCTGCTTTGTCAAATACATTCTGCTATGTCTCCATTTTATCAAATACATTCCGTGCCATTCTTCACCTCATCAAATACATTCTGTGCCCCTCTTCAGTTCGAGTAATACATTTTATACTGCTCGTCACTTCATGATACGTGCTTTGCCACTCTTCATATTACGTTCATATCTGTGTATTTTTCTGAATGTTAAGGACAAGAGCATGTCATAGATTGGTACCACATCCGTGTCATGACACCAGATATTTTTGTCCCCTGGTATAGCATTAGTGATCACAGTAATAGAGTAGATTCGGTAGGTGGTGTTGGGTAGTATGACTGCTTTGGGATCTTGAGTTCCTGCTGTTTATAATAAATAACCCCATACAGCTTTGGTAAATACTGCTACTGGTCAGGGGCTCTCTAAGAGTGTTGTGACATCAGAGCATATTTCCTTCACCTTGTGCGGGCAAACATTGGATTTTCTGTGTGTAGAAGTGGGCTGAGCTAGCAGGGAACGTTTCTGTTGACACAGCAATAGTTTCAACTTTGAAAAATAGAGAGTAGCCAAGGCAAAAGTTATATGATAAATGGCGTTGCATTTTATGATTATTCATTTCAGCAAGGTACAAAAACGCAATTTTGAGGCAGGAAATCATATTCTCGGTATTTGGGCATTACCTTATTTGTATAGAAACTCCTCTACAGCACAAATTTCTCTTTTCACCTTTGTTTCTTTTTCACTCATGTGTTGACTTTGTAAATATGCATTTTTAAACAGTGTTTGAGAGTGTGCATGTTCCTTATAATCATATTGCATTCAGGGGCCCTAGAAAGTATAATATATCAGCATTTTTTCTGGCACAGAAATAGAAATGGTCATAGATGGTTCCCTATGTAGTACTGTAATACTGAAATGGAAGCTCTGCACACTTATTTATGTACCCCATTCATATTCCTGTTCAGCAGCATCTTGATCTTACCATGCATACGTCCTCCATTTTACTGTTTATTTTGCACTACTGTATAATTGCCATTGTAATCCTGTCTCATATCAGCCTTTCTAAGCTCTGTTTGTCCCAGATGTAGCCCATCTTCACTAAGGGCCCCCCACAACCGAATATCAGCAGGACCATGTCCAAGTCTCCGCAACACTAAGGGGTATATTTGCTAAACTGCGGGTTTAAAAAAGTGGAAATGTTGCCTATAGCAACCAATCAAATTCTAGCTGTCATTTTGTAGAATGCACTATATAAATGAAAGCTAGAATCTGATTGGTTGCTATAGGCAACATCCCCACTTTTCCAAACCCGCAGTTTAGTAAATCTAGCCCTAAGTCGCTTATCTCATCGCTTCCCTCATCTTGTTTATTTCCCTGACTAATCAATTCATTTTATTCAGCTCCAATGCTGCCCCTTCTCACTTCCCATCTCCTCCTTGTCCTCCCTCTACCATGCCACCAATCAGTGTAATCTATATATAGATATGTTGCAGTCCATTTCAGCCAGTCTCCTGCTCACCTGTCTTCTGGCCAACACACCATCACTTTCCTCTACTCTGTCAGCTCCTAGTATCTCATTATAGTCGCCTTATTATTTCCTTCTCTTCATTATAGCAAGTATGTTTATTTTCCTTCTGTTTGCAGGGCCGCCGAGAGGGGGTGAGCGGGTACTAATTGCCCGGGCCCGGGCATGTCATGGGGCCCGGCCCGGGTCCTTGCGCTGCTGATTATTTTATTTTACTTATTTGTTTTTCAAAACGATTTTTTTTTCTCTTTCTTTTTTTGCGGCGGGGGGGTGGGGGGGGGCTCGGACGTTGGTGGGGGGAGCGGGCTAGTTTAAAAAAAACAAACCATACTCACCTGATCGCGGAGCCGGCATCCCTCCTCTATGCTGCTCTGTGCTCCATTCAGACTGTCTGAATGCCGGGTGTGATGTCATCATGTCATGCCCAGCATTCAGTCAGTCTGGAGCAATGGAGCACAGAGCAGCAGAGAAGACCAAGAAAGGAGAAAAGGTAAGTGAAGGGAGGAAAACGAGGGGAGGCACAGAGGGGTTAAAAAACGGGGGCGGGGGGGCAGCATGACAGAGGGGTTAAAAAACGAGGGGGGCATAGAGGGGTTAAAAAACAGGGGGGAGCAGCATGACAGGGGTTAAAAAATGAGGGGGGGCACAGAGGGTTTAAAAAACGGGGAGGCAGCATGACAGAGGGGTTAAAAATGAGTGGGGGGCACACAGGGGTTAAAAACAGGGGAGGCAACATGACAGAGGGGTTAAAAAATGAGGGGGGGCACAGGGGTTAAAAACGGGGGGTGGGGGGCAGCATGACAGAGGGGTTAAAAAATGAGGGGGGGCACAGAGGGGTTATAAAACAGGGGTCAGCATGGCACAGTGTGGTTAAAAAATGGTGGGCAGCATGGCACAGTGGGGTTAAAAAGGGGGGAAGGCATGGCATAGTGGGATTGAAAAAAAGGGGGGGGAGCGGCATAGTATATTGTGATGAAGGGGAGCTAGATGAAGGGGGCAAAAGCAGCATGGAGGGAGCAGTGTGATCATAAGGCATAGCGATGATAAAGGGGCACATTATTGTAATATTGGAGCTGGAGGAAGGCCTAATTATTAATCGTGGATGGTTTTGATTTAACGCCAGGGTTGTTTGGAATTATCTAAATGTAGCTATTTTTTTCCAAATTGGGCCCACAGCATTCCAAGATCCAGACCAGCCGCAACTAAAAAAAACAGCAGCCACAGGTGGTGAAAGTGAGAAGTACAGGTAGGAGAGAGCAGCACAGTGTGTGAAATGTTGTGATTCTAGTAGGGACAATGTAAATTTTTGGTGAGTGTTGTGCCCAATGTAAGGTGGAGGCCATGACTGAACTCTTTGTGTACACACTGCATTGTTTCTATACTACACTTTGGTGCTAGATGTCCTGAAAGTCAGGAGTGCTTGGACATATGTGACGCTCAGGCGAATTGAGAGCCTAGTGATTTTGATGTGTTAGCCACACCCCAATGGCGCATTTTCCCCGCCCCCAAATGCATGACCACAGCTTCGGAAGATTTAGCAATTTTTTTTACCATACTCAACTATGAGGGGGGGCCCCATGAATTTGATGTACCGGGGCCCTGAATTCCTCTTGGCAGCCTGTCTGTTTGACATGAGCTTGTATTGCTGTCTCTGTTCTACCACGTTCCATTTAACCCTTGCAGACATGGCAAGATTTGTATATTCCTCTACTTCTAGTTCACCCTTCTCTCGTTACTTCACCTACAGTATCTTCATCTTCCAGTATTCATTCTCGCTCCCCTCCCGTAAGCACAAAACATTAGACTGGGCTATTATTAGTTTAACCTAAAGACAGCTTTTCTGCAGTTCAATTTCAATCCATGGGGGAGATTTTCTATCCAGTAAAGGGTGAGATCTCAAACCGCGGGCGATGTGTAGTACTTTCAGGAATCCCAAGCCAGATGTAGTTTAGGCAAATCTGCCCCAAAAAAAGAGATGGCTGTCTGGCCATTCAAAACATGAGAGGAGACACAGAACACTTACTAATTACGAATGCAATAATTTTTTATTGATTGACAGGGCAAAAATAATATTGATCTTAAGGGACAAAATTATTTTATGAACATATTACTGGGAAAGTCGGGTGGATAAGTGATTTTATTAAGAGTGCAATATTTATTTATCATTATGAATTTATTATTATCTTTATAAGGCAGCACAAAAGGTCATATATTTACATTTATAGTAGTATTCAATAAATGTGTAAGCAACGATCTATAACACATTACATAATACATTATTTAACAAATAATACACAGATACCTCGCAGACCACGTTATTAAGGGATAGTGAGTGAGAGTGATGTTAATGTCCAACATGAAGTAGGATGTAGTCTGGGATTAAGAAAACAAGGCTAGGGAAGATGAACTACAGGTATAGAGGATATACTGCGGAGGTGGAGGTGGTAGGTTATAATTATACATTCACATCATAAACTATTTTTATTGTTGTTATGATCTTGGATTCGTAAGGCGCCACAGTGCTCCACAGCGTGAAACAGTGTGAGGAACAGTACATACATAAAACTGGACATACAAGGTCAACAAAATAGATGCAGACATGAAAATTAAGTATAGTGAGGACCCTGCTCTATACCGCATAACCAAGCTTGACATCCATTCACTCTTATACTTATTCCTACATCTTTCCCCTCACTAAATCCCACCTGAGACCACGTTCCTTCAGAACTTTTCATTTCCTGTGGGCCAAAGGCTACTTGTGCTGTCATTCCTATTGTAGAATACCTTACGGGTGTTTGTGGCCATTCCCCGGAGCTTCCCCATCAGAGCATAGTGTAGACATGTGACTTCACAATGTAATCACACACTGCTGGAGACCTTTGTGTCTGCCTTGCAGGGCTCTATACTGTAGCAATGGTGCTTTGAGAGATCTGTGACCCCAGTCATCGTGAATAGAGTGTACTGACATTTAGCGTTAGATTTATCAAACCTTCTAAAAAGGAAAAGTGGAGGTGTTGTTTATAGCAACCAATCAGATTCTAGCTAACATTAATACGTTCTAGAAAACAGCTAGAATCTGATTGGTTGCTATGGGCAACACCTCCACCTTTTTAGAAGGTTTGTTAAATCCACCCCTTGGTGCCTGCAGTGTAAGTGACATATGTAGTGTATGTACATTTTATAATGTAGCACAATTAATGTAAATTGTGTTGAGATTCGTTTGGGGGTTTATAATTAATGCTAAGCACAATAGCACATAGCAACCCATACGATTCTAGCTATCATTTTTTTGGAATGTACTAGGTAATTGATTGTTAAAATCTGAATGGTTGCTATGGGCAACATCCTTTTTTTGTTTTTTTGTGTTATTCAATTAAATTGAGAGATGTATATTTGATTATTGTTGGTGTCTATTTTAGCACTGTGGTACAGTGGTTAGCATTGCTAGGGCCATCGGTTTGGATCTGAACAGGGCACAATCTATACAGAGTTTTTGTTCTCCGAGTTCGCGTGGGTTTCCTCGGTGTAGAGATTATTGGTGCACTTAAGCTCTCTGTATATATAATGATATAGTTACAATTGTGCGCCATGTCTTTGCCCCAGAGGTATATAGCTGAGGTATGAAGGCTGAGCACCTTTGATATGTTTCCCTAGTTTGCAGTACTTTTACACAATACAAAGGGCATTTTTGAGCTCCAGCCCTGATCTAGCATTGAGCCCTCTATCTGGTACTGTCACATGCACTTTCTATCAAACCTTTCAACATTCAGAATCCCGAAAGCAGGGTAAAATAAGCCCCATCCCTGTTCCACCCAAACTCCGCCGCCAGTTGGCAAACTTGGACAAAACTCCATCCACTTTCCTGTTAAGCCCCACCCCTTTTGCAGACAGCAAATCGGGACCGTTCGAAGGTATGTCCTAGGAGTACAAGATGCACCCTTACTTTGCCGAGTAAAGACCTTAATGGAAGAAGTAAGGAAATGTTCATTGTAATTAGGGGAAACAGAAGCGCCTTTACCTAACTTTGCACCTTCACCTCATGCAGTGGGGGGTAAACCCTATAGGCAAGAGGGCAATTTTGTGAGCATTGTGGTGGGAACTCTCGTTTCATTGAAAGTGAAAGATTGCACCATGGCATTAATTGAGATGCTCATCTTTGACTCTCCGCTATAAATTACATATTATTCTTTTTTGTACAAAGGGAATTTTGCTGTTATTTTATCAGCTTCTGATATGGATACAGTCACTGTGCCATAATTTGGGTAGGGCCAACTTTACCTTCTGTTTTGATCTCTCTAATTTTACAATTCCCCAAATGTACAGGTATGTGTAATAGTTTGAGGCTTTATGAATAAAAATAATAATGCTCATTCTGCTAGGCTGCGAGAAGAAAATGTGCCTTTATCCTTAGACTCCAAGTGTATCGCACTATATGTCTGCTTCCACTAAACCATTACAATGTCACATTCTTCATTGTACAGACATTCATCTTTAAAGCCTACAAGATTAACAGCCTGACTCCTGAAACCCTGCTTGCGGTTTCGCTCACACTAATCCACTCCTCTTGCATTATTGCACACCAGTCAGCCTGCATGCTTTATTGCACCAGGCTGGGAGTGATTATGGAGCAAGAACAATTTCACTCACTAACACCTACTGTTTGCCGGGCCACCTCCAGAATATTGGTGGACAATAATATTTATGTATCCCTGCTCTGGCTGAGACCATATAAATCAAAGCGTGGCCTTAGAAATCGGTGTGCTATGCTACCTGCCTCTCTTCGGAGCAGTGTTTACGTCCTACACACTTCTAAATGTATACACGCTGAGAATAAAACCATAGCCGTGATATGTTTCCTATGCGAGGACCAGGTTCACGGACTCTAAAAATAAAATAAAAAAAATGAAAGCCAAATGCTACAGAGAGGGAATTGGAAGAAAATATTTAAATTTGGTGATTAAACTGGATCCAGGATAGAAAACATCACAGAAGTTGTTCAGGATAATTACTTCTGCAAAATAAACCACAGTGAAACCGCCGCAAATGATATTTTAATGCCTGACTGCCGTCTTTTTCCTCTGGCCAGAGCTATAACTTCATTTCTTGTTTTACTTCCCTCTTAAAGCATAACCTTTTAAAAAAGAAAAAAAAAATAGATCTTATTGTAGGTAAATTGCTCAGCAATCTGGTATTCATAAAGGGTTTAATGAGAAGGTTATATCCGTAGTATCCTCTGGTGAAATTGTCCTGGCCACTTATCCTGCTTTTAAACCAAATAAATGGCCCTAACCCTAAAATACATGAGTTGTTTGACTTACTGTCTAGCTCAGTGTGTCCCAAATCCAGTCCTCAGGGACACCTAACAGTGTAGGTTTTCCATATCTCTTTGCTGGAGCACAGGTGTATTCATTACTGACTGATACATTTTGAAAGATCCACTGGTTGTGCTAATTATTTCACTTGTGACCTGGAAAACCTGCACTGTTAGGGGTCCCCGAGGACTGGAGTTGAGAAACGCTGATCTAGCGGCAAGCTGTTGTTCACTGTTAGCCATTCTTGGCAATTGTATCTTTCTCTCCTCCTGGATCTTCTTCCGGAAGTCAGGTGGCAACCATGGACGGGGTCGTGGGGACGTGATCAGTCGCGGAGCGACTCATTGCATTAAATCCTAACTCCGCCCTGGATCTGGGAGAGCGCCTGCTCTTCAGGGAAGACTCTACGATATTTAGGAGAGAGTAGACAAGCATGCTGTTATCAGACTTTTTTTTTTCTGAAAGTGGTCCTGTGTTTTTATGGGATTACTGGCAGGAAGTCTACTCTGTGTAGGAGAAAATACTTCTTCCCACAATCACAGCAGTATCTCTGAAATCTTTAGTTTTGACGAGATCCTGAAATTTTTACTTTTGTCTTTGTGAAGGTTATTAGTGGCTCTTTATATATGTGTTTCGGCTGTACTGGTCCTTTTAAGTTCTGAGTACCTGTAGTTTTAACATCTCATTTACTATCAAGGGAGGAGATAATATTAATAAAGACAGACCACATGCAGTGCGCTAAACTTGGTAAATAACATGATGGAAATTAAAAGAATGCGCTGAAATCCATATCAACCAATCATATAAGAGTAATACACCAGCGCTAACTCAAAGCAGTGTCCAGGTTCAGAGTTCACTCGGGCAATCTTGTCCAAATTGCAGCCAAATGGGATTTTTGAAGGCTCACTGGGACCTTCCAAGTGTTAAAGTAGCGAACGAAGATAATCCTTCAGCACAGAAGACTGCAAACGAAAGAGAATAACAATAGAGTAGTATGCACAAAAACACACAGAACTTAATTGGGTTAAATATTTATGTGGTCACCTTATACTGGGTACAAATAGGCCTAGCAACCAACTTAGTGTAGTTCAACTCATCATGTGCAGCCAGTCAAGCCTTACACTTTAGCAATCCCTTTAGCAGCAAATTAGTCTTCTAGAAGGGTTCATCTATAAAGAAAACTGCAATAGTCTACCATAAATGTACTCACATTTGAAACAGAAAAGACGTGTTTGTAAAGTTGCAGGTCAGTCCTGATCTGAGGTCTCTGGACTAGTGCCATGTTCTCACTGGTCTTATTAAGAATGTCCTATCTTTTTAAAAGTTATTTTGATCGACGCTTTACATGAGATGCTACTCACTTCATCAGATAAGTTCTGTCCTGAGACAGATTGGCTTAGTGAAGGCCAGAATTATTTCTCAACAGATCTCCTTCTCTGGTGAGGAGGCTGCTTATTCATCGCCACTTATCCCAGCAAGATAACCCCCAATTTACCTTAAAATTTCACCGTGCAGCTTTTGCCCAGAGCAGTAAGGGTTAACTTACTGCTTTACTGCACCAGTCTCTGCAGGTGTGCGCTTGCTGACCTGTGCATGTGCTGTGAATCTGTAAGCCCAGATTTGGCCTCTCAATTCTACTAATATAAAACATTTTAGGCAAAGATATTTTATTTTTTTACATAATGCACATACATTTGTTATTAGAAAAAAAAAAAAAGTTGAGTGATCTTTATTAATACAAAGACAGAGCCATATTTTAAGTAGCTTGTTTTACCGTTTTCCTTAGCCTATCTTCTTTACCAATTCTAGGCATCTGGGCAAGGCGGCATCATGAAGAACAGACCTCTTCTTGTGCTGCACTTTTTCTAACCTCTGCTGTAAGTCCAAAATATGAGGCTGTGCAAACAGCTTTGAAATGCCCAAATCCAAATTAGTCTTGGCAGGTGGCCAGAAAAGCTGGGAGCTGGCAAATTTAAATCATTTTCAGCTCCAAACTATTTTTTTTTTCTGTCGGGTTTTATGTCATCACATGTGAGTTAAAACTGAGGCGAAAGTTTCCTTGTTGACTTTTTAACCTCTGTTTACCTGATGGATTTTAAACTTTTCTTTCGAAGTTTACATTGAAACCTACAAAATAGAAGATTTAGACGTGGCACAAGTTCACACATAAAATGTTTGTTGAAGTTGGTATTCAAAGTTTTGAATACGTGATGCAGAATTATTGTACCTGAAGAGCTTACTGTGTACAGTCTTCATTATAAAGTACATACTCTACAATACTGTATGATCATCAGAAAAGTCCACATATTACATGACTTATTGAAAAGTTCCGTTATGCATTTTTAGGGATTTACGATTATATATAATAATCTGACTTGTAGAACCAATGAATGTAGGTAGTGTAGTAGCTCGTCAGTTAGATATGAGAGTATAATAATCTGGGTACAGGTGGCTTAATATTCCTATACAAAACTTCACATTTAAGTCTTAAATAATTAAGTAAATGACTGTGTGGTCTCATTATTATTAATTGCAGCAATAAGTAGTTTTTCTTTCTCACAGTGATAAAAATTCAGTTATTGTCAGCAGTTATGAAAAAATATCGTTAAAGCAGCTGAGTGTTATTTGAGTTATTGGCTTGGGGCGATGAGAAATAACTTACCGTCTCCTCAGGCCAGTCTCCGTAGCTGTGAGCATACAGGAGAGGGAAATAACGTTCTTCTCCCTTTCAGAAATAGTTAATATAGTTGTGAATGTGAAGCATTTCAGAACCTCTGTACCAGCTGGGCCCACCCTAACATTCCAGGGATAAAGATCAGGACAACAGTGACTACTCTCTATTTTCCTAACCACAGCCCCTTATCCACTGTGTCATGGGCAATTTTATTTTGAATGATCACAAGTAAATATTAATGTCACTCACTGGGCCGTGAGTGCCTCTGCGCTGGTGCGTGGTTCCCTAGCCTTCCTGCCGGCGCCTGTCCTGAACCGCGGCTGCCCGCCATCTTGATGCACTGCGCATGCGCAGCATCCAAGAACTTATGACCTTTGCTTTTAACCTCATTTGTGGATCAGGCACCTCTCTCTATTTAAGGCACCTGTGCTCATTACCTCGTTACCTGATCTTGAGTCTCATTCCCTGTGAGTCTCTGAAGGTATCTCCTGTGTCCTGCTAGTGTCTTCAGCTTCCTGCTGATTACCTTTGCTACTCATCGGTGGTTTCCATACCCGCTACTGATTCCTGTATCCTACTCGTGTCCTCAGCTGGCTTCTGGATTACCTGCTCTGCTCATCAGCGGTTCTCATACCCGCTACAGACTCCTGTATCCTGCTCGTGTCCTCAGCTGGCTTCTGATTACCTGCTCTGCTCATCTGTGGTTCCCATACCCGCTACAGCCGTTCAGCGTCCCTGCTGTGCCTGCATATTCTCGTGGACAAGCTTCTCTACTCATCAGCGGTATGCTTACTTATTATTGACTATCAACTGTTACCTTGCATATCTGCTTAGGACAAGCCTCTCTACTCAGCAGCGGTATCCATACCCGCTATAGACTATTTGTTGTTACGCTGCATATCTGTTTGGAACAAGCTTCTCTACTCAGCAGTGATATGCATACTTGTGATTGACTATCAGTTATTATTCCGCATATCCGCTTTGTGCAAGCCTCTACTCAGCAGCGGTATACATACCGTTATAGACTATTAGCTGTAAACGCTGCATATCTGTTTGGAACAAGTTCCTCTGTGCTCTCAGTGTCTTCATACCGTTATTGACTCTTTGCATGCCTCCACTCATCCGCACCTGAACTCCTCCTCACCATAGCAGTGGTACAACTTGCTGTACGCAGACCACTGACTTCCCCGCTACCTACCTGCACCTGGACAAGTCTTCTCACCATAGCAGTGGTACAACTTGCTGTACGCAGACCACTGACTCTCCTGTTACCTTCCTTCACCTGCTCACGTCCAACCTGGTCTCCTTGGTTCAAACCTGCCTTTCCACTATAGATGCAAGTCGCTGACTCATCTACCAATATAGCTGCAAGTCGCTGACTCATTTACCAGTATAGCTGCAAGTCACTGACTATCATCATTTCCATTGGCATTCTCTCTACATCTGCTGTTATATACGTTCCACTATTCACCCTGCTGCCAGAGGACCGCTGTGCAAACTCCGCCTCTCTGGTAAGCATAGTCAGCTGGTGAAATCCTGGCCAAGACTCCTAGTGCCCGTGACAATTAACCTTTTTTTTTATTATTATTCTCTGTAGTGCAGCTCTGTAGCTCTCGCGGCTCAGGGAGCCGCAAGCAAAAATCTAGCGTTGAAATTACTGTATTTACGGTAATTATGCGCACTATTACTGTAATATCGGTAATAGTGCGTAGACCGCTTAACTTGGGGGGAAATCAATTGGTCCATGTGGTTGCACCACTTGTCTCCGTAAAAAGTTTAGCTTAGAGAGAACGGAAGACGTGCGTTATCCTTTTACTGTATAACAAACACATAATTACCAACATTTTCAAATACTTCTATGGACACATTAGTTGTGACTGGCAAAATCTAAAGCTGCCATAAGGTATACTGTTAGAATTGCTTCTGTAATACAGAACTATGCCAAGTTCTTTCTCAATATTGAAATATAGTGGCATTTCCAGGGACTTTTCTATTAAACTTGGGAAGGTCCCTGGAAATTAGAGATGGATGGTATCTGCTAAGGTAGATTTGTATTTGTTTGCTGACCCTTTCCCAGGGGCTGAATAGTGCATTACTGGACCTCATAACAAAACTTGGGTAGAGGCACAACAATGCCCTTGTAGACTCCTTAGCCCAGCTACTCTGTTTTGAAGGGGGCATCATCTGAGCACACGTAGCTGGCACATGCACCAACTACACATGTGGCACTCAGAAGAGGTCTCTGCGCTGCTCATTTCAAAGCAGAGAGAGGGCTTTGGGAAGTCCTGCGGTGCCTTGGTGGAGGTTCACTCGGCATTACAAGGCTCCTCTCACTTCCGGGAATTGCCCGGCTCCCCTCGCCTCCAGACCCTGGCATTGCCCGGCTCCCCTCACCTCCAGGCCCTGGCATTGCCCGGCTCCCCTCACCTGGGGGCCTGGGCATTGCCCGGCTCCCCTCACCTGGGGGCCTGGGCATTGCCTGGCTCCCCTCACCTGTCGACCTGGGCATTGCCCGGCTCCCCTCACCTGGGGGCCTGGGCATTGCCGGGCTCCCCTCACCTCCAGGCCCTGGCATTGCAGGGCTCCCCTCACCTCCAGGCCCTGGCATTGCCCGGCTCCCCTCACCTGGGGGCCTGGGCATTGCCCGGCTCCCCTCACCTGGGGGCCTGGGCATTGCCTGGCTCCCCTCACCTGGGGGCCTGGGCTTTGCCCGGCTCCCCTCATCTGGGGGCCTGGGCATTGCCCGGCTCCCCTCACCTCCAGGCCCTGGCATTGCAGGGCTCCCCCCACCTCCAGCCCCTGGCATTGCAGGGCTCCCCCCACCTCCAGCCCCTGGCATTGCAGGGCTCCCCCCACCTCCAGGCCCTGGCATTGCAGGGCTCCCCTCACCTCCAGGCCCTGACATTGCAGGGCTCCCCTCACCTCCAGGCCCTGGCATTGCAGGGCTCCCTTTTTGTCCATTTGGCACTTGTTCATAATCAATAGGTTGCACAGTCTCATGGTTACTATGTGATACAGCCATGCATTTCGCCATAATCAGACTTTGTCAAAGCACAATTGGTTATATATGTTAATTAGCCCCTGTTTAGTGTCAATATTGTAGAATCATGCATTGTAGAATCACATAATGTTTTTGTTCTTTTGTTAATCACCTCTGGTGAATACTGTGGAATTCCCTTGGTGCAGGAAAATATCTCGCCCAAACGATTGCTGCGTTCATACGAAACAATTGCTGTGCATGTTTTCTATGAGAGTGTGTGTGTAAAAATTCTTGACCTGTATTTTGGCAGCAGTAGCATAAATAGTTTTATATTTTGTTAGCTATGTAAAAAAAAGCTATTTACATTTTCCTTGATTTCACACATAATTTTAAATTCCCTTGTTCTAGTGCCTGAATATACTTCTTAAATAATAAAATATTATTTCTTATTAATATTGATTACACAGACACCAGATTTGTTTTGTTTTATTTTCAAATTTAGCATCTGTGTAATGTGATTTTTTATTAATTAAAAAACGTCTGGACATACACTTTTTGCCTGCACTATCATCATCATCATCAACATTTATTTATATAGCGCCAGCAAATTCCGTAGAGCTTTGCAATTGGGAACAAACACTAATAAAACAATACTGGGTAATACATACAGAGAGAGAGGTAAGAGGGCCCTGCTCGCAAGCTTACAATCTATGGGACAATGGGGGTTTGATACACAAGGGTAGGTGCTACATCATATTGCATATTGGTACAGTTAGAATGCAAAGGTAAAAGTACTGAGTGGGCTGTGTGTGTGGCAATGTTGGTCAGAAGGTTGTTGTCTTGCGTTAGCTGTGTAGAGGATGGTAATAGGGTAATCTCGGGAAATTAAGATGATGGTTGAGGATTGAAGGTTTGAAGACTAGAGGAAAGTCTTATTGTGCGCGGAAGGGAATTCCACAAAGTGGGTACAGCCCTAATAAAGTCATGTGACCAGGAATGGGAGGATGTGATGAGAGAAGACACATATCTTGTGCAGATCGGAGGTGTCGAGTTGGGAGATATTTTGAGACAATTGAGGAGATGTATGTCGGTGCAATTTTGTTGATGGCCTTGTACGTTAGTAGAACAATTTTATATTGGATTCGTTGAAAAACAGGCAACCAATGTAGAGACTGACAGTGATTCAGCAGAGGAAGAACAATTTGCAAGGACAATCAATCTAGCCACTGCATGCAAAATAGATTGTAGGGGCTCGAGTCTGATTTTGGGAAGACCAGTAAAGAGGGAGTTGCAATAGTCAATGTGCGAGATGATGAGTGCATGAATTAAAGTTTTTGCAGTGTCTTGTGTGAGATTTTATGGTCATGTTGTCAACAGAAATACAAATATCAGGCAGGAAGCTTCTGTTTTTGGGTGAGAATAATATTAAGTCTGTTTTTGAAAGAGACAGCAGAGATGGTGAGAGATCAGGAGAGGATAGATAAATTTGGGTATCTTCTGCATAGAGATGATACTGAAATCCAAAGGAGCTTTTTAGTTTTCCAAGAGAAGTGGTGTAGATAGAGAATAGCAGTGGACATAGGCCTGAGCCTTGTGGTACTCCAACTGATAAAGGAAGCAGAGCAAAGGTGGATGTAGAGAAAGAGTGATTAGATAGGTAGGATGAGAACCAGCATGGGACAGTGCCTTCAAAACCTAGAGATTGTAGCGTTTGTATGAGGAGAGAGAGGTCAGCAGTGTCAAATGCAGCAGAGAGATCCAGGACAATTAGAAGAGAGTAATGTCGTTTAGTTTTTGCTGTGATCAAATCATTGACAACCTTGGTCAGCACAGTCTCTGTGGAGTTTTGAGAACGAAAGCCTGATTGAAGAGGATCCAGTAGGTTGTTTGCTGTAAGAAAGTGTGTGAGGCGAGTGTGGGCAATTCTCTGGAGAAGCTTGGAGGAACATGTTAGCTGAAAGATGGGGCGGTAATTTGAGAAACATAACCCTTATATACTGATAGAACATGAATGTATAAATAAATACATTAAAAACTAAACATTTAACGCCAACTACAAGACACTACAAAACATATATATATATATATATATATAGTTATTATGTTTTGTAGTGTTTATACATCTATAAACACACACTCACACGCGCGTATACATACATAGATGCCATCTCCTGGGGTAGATGGTAGTGTACAGCGGCAGAGAAGTCACACAAGTCCAAGGTTTTGGTACAACTGGCCTCAGTCAGTTTTATTAAGCAGAAATAAAATAAAGAAAACGTCAAATTAAACCTGCCTGTCCGGCACTACCTAAACACGTCGTTCCTGACTGTCAAAATAAACAAAAATATTAGAAGTTTCAGCACGTATATTTTACTCAAAGCAGATATCAGGCTATCTCCTATTGAGACTCAGTAGTCCCTTTCTCAGACAGAGCAGAGACTCAGACTGATCACACTGACATCCTTTTTAAACACACCTTACAGGTGCAGACATTAATCAGTCTGCTGTGAAGCTGGAAGAACAGAAGACCCAGATTGGGCATTGTAAATGGAGCCCACCCTTCTCTCTCCATTTACACCCCACTGACCCTTACCAGCTTTTTCTGAAAGCTGCACACACTCTTTGGGAAGCTCCTTCCCACACAAAACAATGTCACTGGTGCTTTTATAAATTGTAGGCCAGAAACCTGGGGCGAACATACCTGCCCAAAAAGACCATATTCTTGCGTCTTTATATATATATATATATATATATATATATATATATATATATATATATATATATATAAATATATATATATATATATATATATATTTATTTATTTTTTTTGCATAATTTCAAATAACAGACAAGCAAATATAAAATTGGGCAGTAAGGGGCTAACGGAGGAAACAGCGGAACGTGAATTTTCTTTTTTTTTTCTTCACTTTTTATGGAGGTGTAGCAGCTCCTCGTCTCTGTCACAGGATCAGGCATCAACTTTTAAAGCAATGACTGTGATTGGCTCTCGCAGTGATCGAATTGCGCCAGACTGAATGGTTCCTGGGTGATGGATAGTGATCAGAGCTCTCTAGTGATCGCATCTCTTTCTACATCCTCCTGCAGAAAGGCTGTGGGTGACAGGAACTGGTTAAGAATAACACAGTTTTAATTGTTGTGGGACAAATTTATTTCTGTCCATTTCATAGAAAGTAAAAGTCATACATTATACTTGAACTAGTTCAGTGATGGGCAAACTACGGCCCGCGGGCCAGATCCGGCCCACTTAGAGGTTCTATCCGGCCCGCCAATATTTTAAAAAATTTCATTAAAATATGAATAAAATTATTAAAATACAATTATTTGTTTTTATATTTAAATAAAAAAAATAGATACGAGGAACTTATAGAAATGCAGTCACAGCTTCATTCATCACATTAGTTTTATAAAAATTAGTATTATATATTTCGATATTTGAGTCTTTTAATAAATTATATTGGACCGCCTAAAGTTTTTCTTTTTTATTTGGCGCGCTCCTGAAGAAGTTTACCCATCACTGAACTAGTTCATTGAAAAATGTTAGCAACAAACATGGTAGCAGTTTTATCTTACAAGTTTTTTTTTTTTGTTTTTTTTATAGAAGCAGCGGTTTTCTATCTTATCCCCCCTCTAAACTATGCCCCACACAAAAAGCCAAATATCTTGATATAATCTGACAAGAGGAGAGATGGGAACTGATGCAAAAATCAGCAAAAAAAAATAATTAATAATGAGATGTCAAACCGCATTTCAGAACACTTTCTCCAATTCCATAAATACGCTGGAGAATGCCGCTGAGTCTATCTGAAACTGTTTACTTTCATGTTCGGTCCCGATTTTATAGCATTCATAAAAACCATGTCTAATGATTGTAAGTATCCTAAGAGGGGAAATATCTATATTTTGCATAATGGTTTGCATGTGTGAGTTACTTCTGGCAGGAGCCCTGTAATTAGTCTGTCGTCTCCCCGAGAAGAGTCTATCTGTCTTAAGGACGTATGAGAGAGATTTGGCCGCTGCAGATGGCAGAATGCTGATACTGCTGGTAGATAAACATCATTTCTTTTCACTTGTTCATCGTTCTCTCCTTCTTTTCATTCTGCTCCTTGGCTCAGATCTGGCTTTTAAGAACCAAAAAAAGACAGCAGAGAACAAACTATTTTCTTCCGTCCTCGTTCAGCAAAACAAGAAGAAAGGACTTGGCTTGTTGACATCAATAACTCTGCTTCGACTTAACTTGGAACATTGTGTTTAAAGAGAATATGAGTACAAGTACTTCCTGTTTTACTCCTTAAGTAGCACACCCAGACCTGCTTCCCTCTGGGATGGTCCGCATCACACAGCAGGAAGCCAAGGACGTAGGATACTATTTCCTTTCGCAAATTTTATTGGAGCTATTAAAAGATAATCACATGGTGTGGCCGTGGCGGACAGCGTTATGTGTTTAAGGGCTTGTGGTCTTGAGACTTGCAAGTAATAGAAGTCATGTTGGACGCTGCACAACTCGAAGCAGCATTGTGTTTATTTTGTCAGAAAAATAGAGTACTTGCAGAGGGTGCGAGACAGAAATGACAGCGGACAGCTCGAGCTGACAATGGCCCGTTTCTGTCACTTTTATATATGATCACCCAAAAAATTCACCATGGTATTTATTGGGGGGAACAATAGTTTTATTTATTGCTGCTCCTACTCTAAGCGAGCAAAGCTGTGACGAAGCAATCAGTCATGCACAGAAAGCACAATACCATATTAGAGGGTGACACAATCGAAATGAACTACATCGGCTAGGTTGCTATGAGTTACAGAGCATTTGTGCTATTTACACATTAACAAACATTCACATTCAAGCACTATGCTTCAAGTCCACATAATTACTTTTTATAATATTCATATGCTCTAACTGATCAGATGATTTTAAAGAAATAGAAACTTTACTGCTTACTTTTGGAAGATAGTAGGAGATATTTAAAGTTTCTAACCTATTTACTTTTGAGCTGAATATATTAGCGGCCTTGTATGAATTCAGATTGAATATATAGTCTCTCAACTCTCACGCCAACCTCCTTGTCTTATTGCGTACTTGGCATGCAGCCGTATCTACTGTAAGGGCTCATCCACCTAGGGCTGTGCAATAGGGGCGACCGCCCAGGGCTCAAAGCTGAAGGGGAGCGCAGTTTGTGAATAGTTTAGGTTCATTAAAATTGAGGGCTAGGTGGGGCGGCATTTTTGTTTCTCGCCTCAGGCGCTAAAATTTTAAGTTACGGCTCTGCTTATCCACCAGATCATTTTCTCAGGGGATATCTACGCAGCGCTATTTCCCCCAGCGGCCTTCTCAATTTGTGTTCTGTTTGGAAAGCCACTTGAGAAAAAACTTGCATGCTCTGATTTGTTGGCAGGCCACATAGACCTTGGGTGGCTGGAGTGGACAGGCAGCATTTTGGCGAGTATTTTATTTTTTGAATCACAGCCAGTGATCCATTATGATTTATAATCCGCCTGAGCTACTGGCATTGTTGAAGGAGCGCAGTTTCTTGTCCAGCAGTCAACTCCGCAGCCAATGGCGGCTCAACGTAGGTAGAGTGACAGAAACTCTGTCAGCAATGATACCACAGATGATAGAACATGCCAACTCTCCCTGAATTTCAGGGAGACTCTCTGGAATAGGGGTGATCTCCCTCACTCCCTGAAGAGTCTGGCATTCTCCCTGATGCTGAGCCAGTACAAGACATGGTTGGCTTGGCCATCTGTGGCATGATGCAACTGTTCAGAAATTGTGTCCTATGTCCATGTATTGATGCCTATGGAGGTGGCCATTTTCATGGAGATCAAAATCTATTGCTGTCAGTTACAGTGGAAATCTCCGCTCATTTTTCGTTGAATCTCTATGGGGTGTGATGAAAAATGAGCAGAGATTGCGGTCATATCTCTGCAGCAAAATGTCTCACAGACACAGGGGCGCCGAGAGGAGAGGCGGGTACAAATTACCCGGGCCTGCCTGGGGGGCCCGGAGCCCCACTGGAGTTCTATAGTTAAAAAAAAATAAATCCTCCCTGCACCCGCGAGTGCAAGGGGGGGATCGTTAGTGGCTAAATCCCCTTCAGCAAAGGTACCTTCAGACGTCACTGTGACAGATCACCAGGTCATGTGACTGCAGCGGTCACTTAGTACTCAGTGCGGGCGGGCTGCTGGATATCTTCACATACTGTGTGCTGTGCAGTGAAAAATAAGGTATGAAGAAGGGGTGCTGGAGAGGGGGCGTGTGTGACTAAAGGTGCTGGAGAGGGGGCATGTGTGACTAAAGGTGCTGGAGAGGGGGCATGTGTGACTAAAGGTGCTGGAGAGGGGGCATGTGTGACTAAAGGTGCTGGAGAGGGGTCATATGTGATTAAAGGTGTTGGGCAGAGAGGGGGCATGTGTGACTATATCGCTGCTGGGCAGAGAGGGCATGTGTGACTATATCGCTGCTGGGCAGAGAGGGGGCATGTGTGACTATATCGCTGCTGGGCAGAGAGGGGCATGTGTGATTAAAGCAAGTGGATAGAGGGGGGGGCAAGTGTGATTAAAGCATGTGGGCAAAGGGGACATGTGCTGGGTAGAGGGGGTAGTGCGTTTTTCTGTAGGAGGGGGGGCATACTACTTTTCACCTGGTAGACACACTCTGTGATGCACAGCCATACCCCCAATGGTATGGCCACACCCCCTTTGGCTATCACCTATAGGGAGCCCCATGAAGTTGCTGTACCGGGGCCCAAAATTCCTGTTGGCGGACCTGCACAGACGTTCCGGAGACAATTCATGGCTAATTGAATCCCCCCTTAAATTGTCTCTGACACACACTGGAACTCATTTTCAGCTTATCAGTCCCCTAGGAAATAGTGACAGCAATGAGAAATGAGGCTTTTGTGATGTAACAAGTTCCTGGTCAATTCATAGGCTGCTTTCTCATGAATGCTGGTTTAACCCACAAAATGGCTGCCAATACTGTTGTAGGTGACCAGCTAGTTGGTTTATATGTATTTATCATATACACCAACTAGATGTGTACTCGGGGCAGCTCTGTTCAGTATACAAATTGTTTTATTTTCAGTTTATCCACCCGTTTCCTATTAGGTTTTTTGTTTTGCTTTTGTTTTTATAAAAGCTTGACCTATATTTAACAGTAAAAATGGAAGAGGAGACATTGGACAAAGGGAGGTGGGGGCTGAGCATTTGGAGTACGCACAGTAATTTTGGGTGTTTTCACTCACTGTGCCTAGGATGACCCACTCTGGACATGGCCCTGGCGACAGGTATATTTACCTCAGAAGAGAAAAGACATTCTGTCCCGAGTACAAAGGAATGAAAGCTCAGGAGATCTCACAGTTTACTGTAATGTGGAGAAAACGTTCCTGCTGTCTGAACACATCTTGTAAATGAAGTGTTATTTCTCTAGGACTGGTGCACCTTATTGCTGAGCACTGTTGGTTTAACCTGGCAGGTTGGCAGTACATCTGTGCCGGGCTCGCCCATGACACTGCGTCTGTAATATATCATTCCTCTTTCCATCCCAATTCAAATATTCTCTAAATAAAAACCATCATTCTGTACAGCCTTGTCAGAAAGGAGGGAAGGAACAGGTCACATAAAGGTTTCTGTAATTTCATATTCACACCTCACAGGCTGGAACACAGGATACTGTGAAATAGGAATAAGTACGCAGCACCTTGCTTTGACTATCCACCGAAAATAATCGCAATAAATGATGTGTCCCTACTGTGGATTACGGTTATCACATAGTACGAATTTTATAAGTGAGTTATTTCTATGATGCCATAGTCTATGCAGGGCACATCATATACCAAATTATAGGTCTTGGTCTGTAGATTTGCAGAAAATATAATAATATTCTTGTTGTCATTGTTTGCATCGTTTCGGAGTTATTTCGCAAAGTGTCCGCCTGCCAATGCATTATCATTGTCCTCTGGAAAATGTGACAGTTGCCAATACACCTGTGCACCTGCTGGTTGCTCTGGAAACTGTGATAGTTAGTGAACTTTCCCTGTGCACCTACTGGGTAACCTGGACCATGTGACCTGCTGGGTGGTCTGGAAACTGTGACAGTTAGTGAATGCTCCCTGTGCACCTGCTGGGTGACCTAACCCATGTGACTTGCTGTGCGGTCTGGAAACTGTGACAGTTATTTCAGCCACATATATCAGCGCATCTTGCGGGGACCATGCCCAGTAATGTATCTTCGATGGAAGATCTTATACATATATTGTAGTGTATAAAGATATTAAGTTCCTTTTAATATAGTGATAGATAATATAGTTATTTATTCATTATACTCCATTATTAAAATTTCTATATGTAATGTAGTGTATAAAAATTATTGATTTTAATCATTACATTTCAGTTTAAGGTGGTTACCAACGGGTTTCGCTAGTAACTGTATAATACACATGTGATATAATATCCGTATAAACTGTGACTTGTGATGTCATTACTTCAGTGTCCCTTTGGAAAATGTGCATGTAAGGGTACTCATGCCTATAAATTATTATGGAGATACTTGAAGTACTTGAGATTTCCTTGGCCTATGTAAGAGCACTGGGCATTTTACCTTTGAGAAGAACGCAAGTCTCTGTGATTTACAATATGTCTATAATTTATGTTAGGGCATACATCATACCATATAGTAAAGCTTAAATCCAGAGTAAATTAAAAATGTCAATTTCAGTATAACATAGGAAATTGTATATTACCTACTTTTTATCCTTTTAGTTGGCTTTTTTTTAGTATATATTTGATGTTTACCAATAAAAAAAATGGTGATGGGGTAAATTAATATTTTAGGGTGTATTCACTCCCAGTGTAATTTTACGTCCTCCTCTACAAATAATGTTGCATATAGATACACCATTTAGAGTTGGGAGCAGACCAAGCTAAATTGTGCATATTTGCACCAAGACAACCCAGGCTGTGATATAAGGGGTGAATATGTAGTTTTTGTTTTTTTTGCATGAATGGAAGATCCAGCCTGCTTTGCATGTAGCACACGCATGCAGGACAGCTTTATTTTTACATTGCGATATAGAGTTGAGCTACAAAACGCCACTCACCCCCTGCAGCACAACATGGGCTTTGCACATCCCAGCTGGATTTCCTCCTAGCTCTATATGAAGCCATAGACAGGGAAACAGATTTGCCTCCTTCACATGATTACGCCAGCCCCTCATGCCCACCATGTTGCACATAAGCGGGCACACCACTGGAGGACAAGAGAGAAGGTTTCATAGTGCTGGATATCTGCACAACCTCCTCCCGGTATATATGTTATTGACCTTACAGGCAGCAGCTTAAGACATCACACAGATGGGTCTCTGCTTATTGGGAGCTCGTTTCCTTTTCTTAGGGTCAGTTAAAGTAGAGAGATGGGGATCTGTATCTCAGCAGTGCTGGGGGTAGCTGTGTGTCAGGCCACATGTTGCCTTTCTGATAAACCAGCACTTGTGCTATACAACATTTATTTAAATTATTTGATTATTGTGATGTCATCTCTTGCATTATGCTGAATGATTTATCTGGACCAGGGGCAGGCTGGGTTGAGGGACAAGTGGGTATCCCCCCCCCCCCCTCCCCCCTTTAAAATGTTCCTTATGGGCTGATGATCCTAGTTTCACCCTCTCTCCCCCAGGCTAAAATGTGCCAACCAGCCCCTGATCTCGATTCAGTGTACATGAGCATTCGATTTGCATGTTCCAGCCATAAATGATGTAAGACTGTATGACCGGTATACTATGACAAAAGAAGGGTAGCTGGAAAAACGACACCATTATTTAAAGGTAAATTAAAGGTAAATAAGTATAATTTAGTTTGGGTATAATTCCCCTTTCTGTTTAGTTGTTGTAAAACATGTGGTTGTGAACGCTGAAACATTTCCTTTCATGTAGGATCAGTTTTGTATTTTAGCCATGTAGCGGTTTTACTTATATAAAAATATGCTTTGTGTTTGGTAAACATGTTCTTTTAAAACAATGTTGATTATGATTCCAGTGTTGGCATGCTCAGTCTGTGTGATTAGAGCGTGCTGCGCTGATATTCCTGGGGAGAGGGGACATTGTTGCCATCTTATGTTTGCAAATATAATTATGGATAGATTGTATATCAGTGTTGCAGACTCCTAAATCTGCTGGCGTGCAGCCTGGAATGTTAAGCCTGTCTCCGTTCTTAATGTTCGATTTGGCAATGTGGTGCTTTGCATCCCCACCATTGGATCGGCTACTGAACTTTATTCCTTTGTTTTTAATCATATGTATCGCATTTCTGTGTTCATCTGGGTGTGCCAGGAATGAGCCCTTAATAAACAAGCAGGACACAATCTGGCAAGAAAAGGGAATTAGCAGCGGAGATTCATCAGAATTCTACAGACTGATCTGATTTCTGGTGCCACAAATGAGGCAGAGACTGAAAGTTGGCTGGAGAACGCCGACTAGCAAAGGGCGGCTATTATGTGCTTTTACACCATAGGAATATTTTACAGCGTGAACTCTGCTGCGTAAATGTAGCCAGGACATGTAAACAGTTTGTGCTACCGTTGTGTTATCTCATGGGGGGTATTGGATTATACTGAAAACACAATGTATTATAAAGTGTTTAGTGTAGATTCACCACAGATACTGGACCATTCACTCCATCAACCCAGGGAGAGGCGACATGATGCACTTCAGAGACCCTGTAACCTTCAAAA
The DNA here is from genome assembly GCF_038048845.1 of Mixophyes fleayi. Classification (NCBI taxonomy): domain Eukaryota; kingdom Metazoa; phylum Chordata; class Amphibia; order Anura; family Limnodynastidae; genus Mixophyes; species Mixophyes fleayi. Next base: position 30,554,891 of record NC_134404.1, on the reverse strand, counting down.
GGGCCGCCCCATTACCCTTAATCTCGGTAATAAGTTAAAACTATACATCAACTCAAAGATAGACACCTATCTATAATAACATAGCAGCGGGCATTATAAACAAAAGTTAGAGCAAGGTTAAAATTACGATTACTATACTATATAAATACGGCAAGGAGTAAATGTAGACTTACTATATAATAGACATACCACATTCCCCACACGCTTTATGGGCAGCACGTGTAAATTGCGACCCTGTAAAATCTCTCCAGTGAGAATGACGTCCCTTCCAATGGCCAGAGTGAGATTGGCGGTTTTAAGGCGGCAGTGGTCGGACCCGCCGCTGCGTACACACTACAGTTTTTCAGCTGATTGTCGGGCCAAACACACGACAAACGAACGCTCGGCCTGATAACCCATTGTGTTTGCTCCGACAGTGATTGATTATCGTGCCACAGCTCATCGCATCGTTTCATTTAATTTTTAAACCAGACTAAAAATGACGTTCAACGATGGAACAATGTCGTTCCAATCCTGCAGTGTGTATGCACTCAGGACCGGCAGTGTCCATAGATCTCTATGGAGTGTGCAGAGTCAGGATCTTTTCAGCAGATGGTTATGACAGATGAAGAGCACAGATCTGAAGGTAATTTGCGACTGTAAGGCCACCTGTTCCCCCTCGCTTGAATTACCAGTAAGATGTATCTATCTGTAAACTTATCCTGGCCTATTAGTGAAGACCCTTTTTATCAAAGTATATATCTGACTAATATCCACATTCTCAAGTCACTAAAGCTCATCGACGACTGTGCAAACCTGCAGCGCAAATGTTGTTTTGTGACCTCGCACTGCTACTTTCGTGCAAATGACACTGGTTTTGCGGCTAAGTGAATGGATTAGTGGGCCGACATGGCGGCATCTGTGTGAGTGCAAATGTTTGCAGCTGCGGACGGGATAAGTGGATCAGGAATGTTCCTTTATGGGCGCAAATCATTTGCATTCCTTTATAAGTGTAGATCTTCTTCTAAGATTTCGTTTTACATAAAGAGATTATTTATATGCAATAAAGGGCAGGGAAGGTGGATTTTGGTTTCCAAGCTCTGCGAAGGCTGTACAGACTTTTTTCCACTCAAAATAAGGTGGATTAAATTATAAAGGCCACGAGTCCGACCACTGCCACCTTAAAAACGCCAGTCTCACTCTGTCCATTGGAAGTGACGTCATTCTCACTGGAGAGATTTTACAGGGTGACAACTTACATGTGCCGCCCATAAAGCGTGTGGGGAATGTGGTACCTCTATTATCTAGTAAGTCTAGATTTACTCCTTGCCGCTTTCATAGTAATCGTAGTTTTAACGTTGCTCTAACTTTTGTCGAAAAAATGGACTCCATCCCTTACAGTTGCAATTTTGCACATAAGGCGCTTTTTAATCAATGTAAAGACAGACCCACTGTCTACTTGCTCTCATGACTTTTGTTTAAGACTGCAAACACAGCATCTTATTTATTAATCAAAAAGTTAACTTAACATTCAGGGTGGATTTATTCATAGAAATATGGCATTGTATACTGAGCAACTTATGAATGATTGTCTAAGTGAAACGGAGCTCTTCCGCCATATCGGTCTTCTACAACATATTAAAATATATGTTATTTACAGCTTTCCGCTGTGTTACCATATTTAGCACTTTCTATTCGAATAACTTGTGTCCTGCTTTTAATTTGTTCTGCAGCTGAGTGCTGGCTGAGGGATCTCAGGGGGAAAAAACACTTGTATTCCATTAGCAGACTAAATTGGTTAATATGTTTACGCTGAAAACCCAGCAAACAGGATAATTATTGACAGGCTTTTAAGGAGCCTGTTGAAATACACTGAAAAGTTGTGTAAAGTTCCACAGTTTTAGCTTGAAAATATAATTTGTACAGTTTAAGCATTTTACTAGCTAAGTGCTGCGGTTGATTTAGAACTTTGAGACGTTTTGGTAAATAAGCAGGATTGTAGGTGAAATCAATCTTAATGTGGGGTGTTGTATAAGGGGGTGGGGGGTATAAATTTTGCTTTTACTTGTCTTTAGGGTTTTCCTTCTTTATACTCTGTAGTCTGTAATGTATCCTATTTATTCCGACTTTGTTGTTATTCTAATGTATGAAACGTGTGGGTGGTTTAATTAACGGCAAAATTAAAGAGCAGTTATAACTACGGACAAGAAAGGATGTTTCACATGTGAAGTACAAACCTTGTTTTTCAATAGACAATGATATAAAATTATATAGTTTATGGAGATTTTTCAGATTAGTCTATTTTATAGAATACCTCTCAAAGGCTTCACTGTCCCATACACACAGTGTAAGCTGCACATAGTACTATATACAGGTGATTAGTACCCTGTCCTATACACACAATGTAAGCTGCACATAGTACTATATACAGGTGATTAGTACCCTGTCCTATACACACAGTGTAAGCTGTACATAGTACTATATACAGGTGATTAGTACCCTGTCCTATACACACAGTGTAAGCTGTACATAGTACTATATACAGGTGATTAGTACCCTGTCCTATACACACAGTGTAAGCTGCACATAGTATCATATACAGGGGATTAGTACCCTGTCCTATGCACACAGTGTAAGCTGCACATAGTACTGTATACAGATGATTAGTTCCCTGTCCTATACACACAGTGTAAGCTGCACATAGTACTATATACAGATGATTATTACCCTGTCCCATACACACAGTGTAAGCTGCACATATTACTATATACAGATGATTAGTACCCTGTCCCATACACACAGTGTAAGCTGCACATAGTACTATATACAGATGATTAGTACCCTGTCCTATACACACAGTGTAAGCTGCACATAGTACTATATACAGATGATTAGTACCCTGTCCCATACACACAGTGTAAGCTGCACATAGTACTATATACAGATGATTAGTACCCTGTCCCATACACACAGTGTAAGCTGCACATAGTACTATATACAGATGATTATTACCCTGTCCCATACACACAGTGTAAGCTGTATATAGTACTATATACAGATGATTAGTTCCCTGTCCTATACACACAGTGTAAGCTGCACATAGTACTATATACAGATGATTAGTTCCCTGTCCTATACACACAGTGTAAGCTGCACATAGTACTGTATACAGATGATTAGTTCCCTGTCCTATACACACAGTGTAAGCTGCACATAGTACTATATACAGGTGATTAGTACCCTGTCCCATACACACAGTGTAAGCTGCACATAGTACTGTATACAGATGATTAGTACCCTGTCCTATACACACAGTGTAAGCTGCACATAGTACTGTATACAGATGATTAGTTCCCTGTCCTATACACACAGTGTAAGCTGCACATAGTACTATATACAGGTGATTAGTACCCTGTCCTATACACACAGTGTAAGCTGCACATAGTACTGTATACAGATGATTAGTTCCCTGTCCTATACACACAGTGTAAGCTGCACATAGTACTATATACAGATGATTAGTACCCTGTCCCATACACACAGTGTAAGCTGCACATAGTACTATATACAGGTGATTAGTACCCTGTCCTATACACACAGTGTAAGCTGCACATAGTACTATATACAGATGATTAGTACCCTGTCCTATACACACAGTGTAAGCTGCACATAGTACTGTATACAGATGATTAGTACCCTGTCCTATACACACAGTGTAAGCTGCACATAGTACTGTATACAAGCGATTAGTACCCTGTCCTATACACACAGTGTAAGCTGCACATAGTACTATATACAGGTGATTAGTACCCTGTCCTATACACACAGTGTAAGCTGCACATAGTACTATATACAGGTGATTAGTACCCTGTCCTATACACACAGTGTAAGCTGCACATAGTACTATATACAGGTGATTAGTACCCTGTCCTATACACACAGTGTAAGCTGCACATAGTACTATATACAGGTGATTAGTACCCTGTCCTATACACACAGTGTAAGCTGCACATAGTACTATATACAAGCGATTAGTACCCTGTCCCATACACACAGTGTAAGCTGCACATAGTACTATATACAAGCGATTAGTACCCTGTCCTATACACACAGTGTAAGCTGCACATAGTACTATATACAAGCGATTAGTACCCTGTCCTATACACACAGTGTAAGCTGCACATAGTACTATATACAGATTATTAGTACCCTGTCCTATACACACAGTGTAAGCTGCACATAGTACTATATACAAGCGATTAGTACCCTGTCCTATACACACAGTGTAAGCTGCATATAGTACTATATACAGATGATTAGTACCCTGTCCTATACGCACAGTGTAAGCTGTATATAGTACTATATACAGATGATTAGTACCCTGTCCTATACACACAGTGTAAGCTGCATATAGTACTATATACAGATGATTAGTACCCTGTCCTATACACACAGTGTAAGCTGCACATAGTACTATATACAGATGATTAGTACCCTGTCCTATACACACAGTGTAAGCTGTATATAGTACTATATACAGGTGATTAGTACCCTGTCCTATACACACAGTGTAAGCTGCACATAGTACTATATACAGGTGATTAGTACCCTGTCCTATACACACAGTGTAAGCTGCACATAGTACTATATACAAGCGATTAGTACCCTGTCCCATACACACAGTGTAAGCTGCACATAGTACTATATACAAGCGATTAGTACCCTGTCCTATACACACAGTGTAAGCTGCACATAGTACTATATACAAGCGATTAGTACCCTGTCCTATACACACAGTGTAAGCTGCACATAGTACTACATACAGATTATTAGTACCCTGTCCTATACACACAGTGTAAGCTGCACATAGTACTATATACAAGCGATTAGTACCCTGTCCTATACACACAGTGTAAGCTGCATATAGTACTATATACAGATGATTAGTACCCTGTCCTATACGCACAGTGTAAGCTGTATATAGTACTATATACAGATGATTAGTACCCTGTCCTATACACACAGTGTAAGCTGCATATAGTACTATATACAGATGATTAGTACCCTGTCCTATACACACAGTGTAAGCTGCACATAGTACTATATACAGATGATTAGTACCCTGTCCTATACACACAGTGTAAGCTGTATATAGTACTATATACAAGAGATTAGTACCCTGTCCTATACACACAGTGTAAGCTGCACATAGTACTATATACAGGTGATTAGTACCCTGTCCTATACACACAGTGTAAGCTGCACATAGTACTATATACAAGCGATTAGTACCCTGTCCCATACACACAGTGTAAGCTGCACATAGTACTATATACAAGCGATTAGTACCCTGTCCTATACACACAGTGTAAGCTGCACATAGTACTATATACAAGCGATTAGTACCCTGTCCTATACACACAGTGTAAGCTGCATATAGTACTATATACAGATGATTAGTACCCTGTCCTATACGCACAGTGTAAGCTGTATATAGTACTATATACAGATGATTAGTACCCTGTCCTATACACACAGTGTAAGCTGCATATAGTACTATATACAGATGATTAGTACCCTGTCCTATACACACAGTGTAAGCTGCATATAGTACTATATACAGATGATTAGTACCCTGTCCTATACACACAGTGTAAGCTGCACATAGTACTATATACAAGCGATTAGTACCCTGTCCTATACACACAGTGTAAGCTGCACATAGTACCATATACAGATGATTAGTACCCTGTCCTATACACACAGTGTAAGCTGCACATAGTACTATATACAGGTGATTAGTACCCTGTCCTATACACACAATGTAAGCTGCACATAGTACTATATACAGGTGATTAGTACCCTGTCCTATACACACAGTGTAAGCTGTACATAGTACTATATACAGGTGATTAGTACCCTGTCCTATACACACAGTGTAAGCTGTACATAGTACTATATACAGGTGATTAGTACCCTGTCCTATACACACAGTGTAAGCTGCACATAGTATCATATACAGGGGATTAGTACCCTGTCCTATGCACACAGTGTAAGCTGCACATAGTACTATATACAGGTGATTAGTACCCTGTCCTATACACACAGTGTAAGCTGCACATAGTATCATATACAGATGATTAGTACCCTGTCCCATACACACAGTACTATATACAGATGATTAGTACCCTGTCCTATACACACAGTGTAAGCTGCACATAGTACTATATACAGGTGATTAGTACCCTGTCCTATACACACAGTGTAAGCTGCACATAGTACTATATACAGGTGATTAGTACCCTGTCCCATACACACAGTGTAAGCTGCACATAGTACTATATACAGGTGATTAGTACCCTGTCCCATACACACAGTGTAAGCTGCACATAGTACTATATACAGATGATTAGTACCCTGTCCCATACACACAGTGTAAGCTGCACATAGTACTATATACAGATGATTAGTACCCTGTCCCATACACACAGTGTAAGCTGCACATAGTACTATATACAGGTGATTAGTACCCTGTCCTATACACACAGTGTAAGCTGCACATAGTACTATATACAGGTGATTAGTACCCTGTCCTATACACACAGTGTAAGCTGCATATAGTACTATATACAGATGATTAGTACCCTGTCCTATACACACAGTGTAAGCTGCACATAGTACTATATACAGATGATTAGTACCCTGTCCTATACACACAGTGTAAGCTGCATATAGTACTATATACAAGCGATTAGTACCCTGTCCTATACACACAGTGTAAGCTGTATATAGTACTATATACAGATGATTAGTACCCTGTCCTATACACACAGTGTAAGCTGCACATAGTACTGTATACAGGTGATTAGTACCCTGTCCTATACACACAGTGTAAGCTGCACATAGTACTGTATACAGGTGATTAGTACCCTGTCCTATACACACAGTGTAAGCTGCACATAGTACTATATACAGATGATTAGTACCCTGTCCTATACACACAGTGTAAGCTGCACATAGTACTGTATACAGGTGATTAGTACCCTGTCCTATACACACAGTGTAAGCTGCACATAGTACTATATACAGGGGATTAGTACCCTGTCCTATACACACAGTGTAAGCTGCACATAGTACTATATACAGGTGATTAGTACCCTGTCCCATACACACAGTGTAAGCTGCATATAGTACTATATACAGGTGATTAGTACCCTGTCCTATACACACAGTGTAAGCTGCACATAGTACTATATACAGATGATTAGTACCCTGTCCTATACACACAGTGTAAGCTGCACATAGTACTATATACAGGTGATTAGTACCCTGTCCTATACACACAGTGTAAGCTGCACATAGTACTATATACAGATGATTAGTACCCTGTCCTATACACACAGTGTAAGCTGCACATAGTACTATATACAGGTGATTAGTACCCTTCCTGTGCACAAGGCTATATACAGGACATCATGACAAAAGTTCATCATTGCTCATTGTGTTGATTTTTATTTGCAACCATTTGTTGAAAAGCAGTTTGGTGATGTGTGATAAGTAACATATATGCTCACTGGTAGAACGCCTCATTTAAAGGGCTTCTAAATCTTAAATCACTGGGGGCTACATACAAATAAGTTGCTAATAGCATTCCCCAATACATAAAGTGATTGGAACATAGAAATGAATCATACTTACAACACATAAGATTGTGGCTCGTCCTTGGCACTGAAGGGGTTATATAGCAGGTGTTTTGCGTATAGTATTTGTGTGGAAATTATCGGGGTCCTATAGCCAACTGTACTGGGTTTCATGGTGGGGAGATACGCGGCCTGATTCATTAGGGAACGCAAATTGCGTTTAAAAACAAACACTTGTACGGCCGTATTCAGCCACAAGCGGATCTGAAGAAACGTCTCCTGTTGAATACAGGTATTGATCATAGGACAAGGCAACCTCCCAGATCCCAGCCAGTTCGGGAAGTTAAATTGAAGGGGCGGGGCTTAGTGTCGCGATTCATGCGTTATCGTGGCCCTGCCCCCTGCTGTTACAGGTCAAAAATAACTATGACCGTTTAGGACAGGGGTGGGCAAACCTGTCCTCAAGGGCCATATCCAGTTCATGTTTTTAGGATTTCTGTCTGTAGAAACAGGTGGGATAATTACTGACCCAGCCAAATAGATTAACTCAGCTGTACATGATTAAAGAAATTCTAAAAACATGAACTGGATATGGCCCTTGAGGACAGGTTTGCCCACCCCTGGTTTAGGGGAAGGGGCCAATGATGCGATTCTCCGAGCCCCGTCCCCACTGGTCCTCCTGCCCCCCATATTGCCTACGTTAGTCCTCCTATGCCCTGTGTAGGCAGTCGGAAGTGTCATTTGTTTGTGATCATGAATTGCATGTACTTGCGTTCTCTAGATTGTGCAGAGCGAAAATATGCAAAATACGCCACGCAAATGGACTTAATGTCTTAGACCCTCGGTCTACTACTAATTCATTTTCCTTCCTGATTGATTTAATTGCTTACTAACTCCTACTATGGTTAATGGGTTTGTAACCCAACAACTACGGCTTATGCCATCCAGTTTTCACAAAGTTACCAAACTCCTTTTCATGTCATGACCAGCCTGTCCTGATAAACGTTACCCTCTTCTCCAGCATTCTATGTGCCGCTGCTACATACATGTATCGCCCGTGAACAGGATGCCAGACAATGCCACAGATTGGTTCTGTTGTCAGGCTATAATGGAGGCACACAATTGTATATAGTTTGTTGTTGTTCGAGAATAATAAAGTAATGGAGGTATCGGTAATCCGTGTCTATGCAGCTGTTACTTGACGTGTACCCGTCCTTCTGCACGTCATCAAGAGAGACGTTTTGTGTACTGAAACCAATATTCATGAGTACAGCCCATCAGTACACTAAGTACTAGGGGCATCACATAAGTCCTAGTGAATTGATAATCTGCGACATTGGTTCCTAGTGAACCTGTAGGCTGCTCTCTCATCTTCAGCCCACCGTGTGCACGGTCACCACATGTCTTGTCTTACTACCTGGCAAACAACTGAGACAGCTGTCCTTTATCTCTCTGGTCCTTTCACTCTGGGTCTTAGGTCTGTACTACAGCAGGGCCTGATTTTAGTTAAGATCCACTAGACCTTAGCGTTCCTGTTTGATGTGTGGGAACACAAGCTACATCTGTCTGAAGCATTGGTCCTTATGTATACTTTATTACAGGAACTTCCACCAGACAGGGCGAGCCCGAGAAGAGCTGGATGTCAGGGATCTGATTAAGACAAGCTGTATTCGGGTCCTAAAAGTTGGGAAGAGGAAGTGTAGTTTTCCCAGCAGTTCAAAGACTCGAGAGAGTCACAACAAGCATAGGAATATCATGTTGTGTTTGTTTTTCAAGGCTACCCCTTATCTGGAAACAGAAAAGCTGAATTGACATCTAAGCAGCCTGCAGTGCCGGCTGTGTTTTTTATTATCCTACGTACGTATGTGGATATACAAGAGCAGAACGCTTAACAAGAATCCCATGTGTTATCCTTACTATTCAGAAAGCCTCACTTCTGTATTGTATAAATCAATCTTCTTATACACTATATAAAGCCCCATGTACTGGCTGGTATCTCTAACATTCCAGTCACTTCATCCGCAGAGAAAAGGTATTTTGAATTAATTTAAAGGGATATGTCAATTTCTTGTTTACTTAATTAGACCCCACGGGAGATCTGTGTGAATGGAAGTCCCTGGCTGGCTGTCACCTGTAGCTCATTGGATATAGTTTCTTGTAGAGAACATTTATCATTTACCTGCGTTTTATAACATGGGAGACTGTTCCAGCTACGCATAAACCAACTCTTCTGTGGCTGCTTTCAGAGGCTATTAAATCCCAGGAGAACATTGCTTTTACCAGCTCATCTCCCAGCGTCAGTCCGTCTGTGTCCTTAACCACTGAGCCACTCTCTCATTCTGTTACATATAGCTGCAGTCTGCGTCTGTATGGTGTTATGGTGTATGTACAGTGGCTGTATTCTTGAATGAATTTACTTGTTTATTTCTATGCGGGTGTTCATTTACTGTCCGTCTGATTTGCTAATCTGTTCCGAATTTACAGGGCAAAAGTAAAGACTTTTGGGTGCCTATTTGTCAAACATTTTGTAGGCCTTAAATCATGTGAACATGGCTGTTTCAGCATGACCAAGGCAAATCTGAGTATTGGTTGAAATGATCGATATCATAAAGCAGGAGATATCACAGATATCTCCCGCATTCCCTAAAATACCGCTGCCCCATAGTTCTCTATTGGTAAGACGAAATGGACTAATCTGCCAGGCTCCGAAAGCTTTCCTTTTTCAGAGCTTGCTAACGCCAACTGAAGATGGCGTTTGTAGCTGGGATCCTTGTGAAAATCTCTGGGAAAGAATCGGCACATGGGCGGACTTAGTCTTTCACCTCTGCAATCAGCAAATGGCTACAAGCAACACATTGTTAGGCAGACTTCCAGGGACAGTCGTTTATGGAAGACGCTGTCCCGACATGAGTCAAGTTGATAAATTGCTACGGTACCGCTAAAAACGGTGATAAGAGATTTTGGATAACAGACAGTTTTTGCGATTCTTCATTAGCAAACCCCATAATCTACAGTGCGAACGTGAGAACATTTTATTAATAGCAAGGCAGCTGTCAGAGTCCTTTTAACCTCCGATACGATGTAGTAGACTGATACTGATAGATAAAACAATTACTTTAAGTTATTGCTGATAAATGTTTCTACAAGCTATTGAATAATGGAAGTACATCCTTTTTCACACTTGCCTTTTTTTGCTTTCTTTTTTTTGTTGAATAAATGATGATAAAGTAAAATCTGTCATGAGTTACTTGTCATATGGGATCAGATTGATCACATTTTAGGACTTGGTAAGGAATAGATGATTGCTAATTATATCCTTCTATGTAAAAACACACAATTGAAAGAGGACACACTTTTTCTTTTTTTTACAAATATGTATTTCAGATATATAAATACATAACTATATACATTTAGCCTGGGGTACTATATGAGTGTAAATAGGTGTTGCACAGTCTGCTTGTCTGCTGTGCATTTAGCTCTATGTTTACATATTAAGCTACTGTAGGTAGTCACATGGTTATAATCACCAACATCAGAAAGATGTCAGACTAATAAGGAACGCATTCCGCCGTGTCTACAGAAGTTCTGTTTGAGGAATGAAGAAACGACTGAGACTCTGCAGAATATGCAGATAACATTTCCAATAGTTTTTAAATAGATCAAACGGAGACTGTACGCTGCATGTTCGCCTAAACAATACAGCTATGGGCAGAGCCTGCATTTCTCTACTGCTTATTTCTTTGAACTGCAAATGAAATTTGACATTTTGCGTTTTGTCTGATGTCTTAGGGGGTTTTTGTTTTTGTTTTTTTGTTTTGTTTTTTACATAGCTTCTAAACTGGAGAAAATATTAAATTAACAGATTCATCCTACTCTTTTATTTGTTCATGGTTGTCTTTATTAGGTAAAATGGATTTTGTGCATAAACTGTAGAAATATTACAAGTGTGAGTAAAGCCCACAGAAACAATAAGAAAAGTTGGGGATGTTTATAAGACGCCCCATAAGGACAATGTGTAAATAAGTCATTTCCGTTATGGAGAATATACTTCTGTGAAATGTCATCTAGGTGGCAGCTTAAACATTGCCATAACATGTCTCCTCGTCTCAGTGAGACTGTTCCTGTTGAACATAAAATCCTGTCTTGTACTGGTGAGCCCTAAAAAGGCCAAAACAGTCTGCATGCTAAAATTCAGTCTAAGCACTGGCCTGGGTCATGTTTTAAGAATCCAAGGCTAAAGCACTGATTGAAAGTACTGCCATTTAAATAGTAATTCCTAGAAGTCTGTTCTGCTGAATAGAATTGTCTTATTTGAACAATAAATTGTGATATCATGTTGCAGACCACCAAGTCTACTGTACAGGGCTTTGGAATGTGCATTTAAAACATTAAATAAACTGCATGTTGAAAATATTTTTACTAGTATAATTAGTTTTAGGTAGAGTATTTTGGATCCCCTTTACAAATTGAATCAACCATACTCATGTTATTGAGGATTTTATATTAAGTCTTAACCTGAAACTTTTCTGTACTAAGGAAATTCATTGTATATTATAAGTAGAACTTCACCCAAAACTGAACATTCTGTTTGGACGGAATTTCTTAAAGCTGCCGTCCAACACACAGACATTCCTCTAGGGCAGTGGATCCCAAACTTTCTCAGTTCGAGGCACCCTTAGTTTCTCCATGATTTTTCAAGGCACCCCTAAGCCAAAATAATTACTACATAGTCTCTCTTGCTTACCCAGCTTATCACCGGCCCTGACTGCGGCACTCCTGTGAGATCACCGTGGCACCCCAGGGAGCCTCTGCACACGGTTTGGGAACCACTGGTCTTGGGTATTCCCCAGAGACCTAACTAGAAGTGTATGGGCCTCAAAACTGTGATGATGTCTTGTACATATCCTCATAAAGTCATTCCAACCATGATGTCTGCCCATCTGCGTTCAGTTTCCAATGTTCCAGCGTACTAATTGCATTGGCAATTAGTCTAAAAACATATTAGTCTAAAACATATATGCAGTTATGTCCTCCTCCTTATTATCCAAATCATATTGCCCTGGATTCGTTTATGAAGCCATATTACATGTGTATTTAAGGCACATATTTTCAATTGGCACCAGCCAATGGAAAATTTGCTGCTCATCCCCATTACTGTTGCATGGACTTCTAAGGATATGTTTATGCCTTGTTGTTCTACTACTAACTCCGTCTTCTCTTTGCAGAATCCCTTTGTGGGGGAGAGTGATATGGCTGACTAAAAAACACAGTTTCACAGCTGCAATGTATTTCCATTTCAGCACTCAAGCTTGTTCCTGAGTCAGCACCCTCCCTCAGTGTATGTGATGGGAGAGGAAGATGGGGAGGGGGGTTGTGCTGTGAACAAGCATGCTGAGAAGAGGGAGTTGCAAACCTTTTCTTCTCACAACATTGTATGTTATGTGGCTAGTTGCTGTGGTAGTAACATGACGCCTAGTAATTTGTAAATCATTAATAGTAGCTTGAACAAAGAAAAAAGTATAAATAAAATAAAACAAAATCACCAGCATGAATATTCTTATAGTGAAGGAGTGATTGATGTAAAAAAAAAAAGTAAATCCTTCTCCCAAAAGATTCTGTACCTTGGGCCTTTCCAGAGCGTTTCTTCATGATTTCTGCTGCTCTATCCTTGCTCCTGCCAACCCCGTCTTTTTTTCAGACAGGCAGCGTAGTACCAAACTACCAGCGGGAGCACGCAAGAGCAAACGGCAGCAGAGGGAGCTCACAAGACATTGAGGGACCCACCAGATAGCCTGATCTGGATTTTTTATTTTAATTGTCCTTTTTCTTTTAATAGATATTTTGAAATATTTATTTTTGAATATAGATTTAATTTCGCTTTACTACTATTTTATCTGTGATGTACATTTTGTTGAACAATTTTATTGTCCCAGAAGAACCGTGGTCTCCCATCTTATATGGGGTAGCCTTGCAGATCTGTCGTTTTGGATTTTTGTATCTCGGCTCTTCTGTTTTCTTCAGATGTTTGAGGAGGCTTGATGAGGTCATTACTTCAACCCTGGAACCCTCCTACATTGTACTATCTCCTCCCCCTCCTGTGAATGGATGAGCTGTGTGACCTCCCTCCAGTGTGCAGAGGAAAGAGGGAGAGCGCGTGGTGCTGAATACATTGTACTTTCTCCTCCCCCTCTTGTGATTGGATGAGCTGTGTGACCTCCCTCCAGTGTGCAGAAGGAGGGAGAGCGCGTGGTGCTGAATACATTGTACATTCTCCTCCCCCTCCTGTGATTGGATGAGCTGTGTGACCTCCCTCCAGCGTGCAGAGGAAAGAGGGAGAGCGCGTGGTGCTGAATACATTGTACTTTCTCCTCCCCCTCTTGTGATTGGATGAGCTGCGTGACCTCCCTGCAGTGGGCAGAGGAAGAAGGGAGAGCGTGTGGTGCAGAATACATTGTACTTTCTCCACCCCCTCCTGTGATTGGATGAGCTGTGTGACCTCCCTCCAGTGTGCAGAAGGAGGGAGAGCGCGTGGTGCTGAATACATTGTACATTCTCCTCCCCCTCCTGTGATTGGATGAGCTGTGTGACCTCCCTGCAGTGGGCAGAGGAAGAAGGGAGAGCGTGTGGTGCAGAATACATTGTACTTTCTCCACCCCCTCCTGTGATTGGATGAGCTGCGTGACCTCCCTGCAGTGGGCAGAGGAAGAAGGGAGAGCGCGTGGTGCAGAATACATTGTACTTTCTCCTCCCCCTCCTGTGATTGGATGAGCTGTGTGACCTCCCTGCAGTGGGCAGAGGAAGAAGGGAGAGCGTGTGGTGCAGAATACATTGTACTTTCTCCACCCCCTCCTGTGATTGGATGAGCTGCGTGACCTCCCTGCAGTGGGCAGAGGAAGAAGGGAGAGCGCGTGGTGCAGAATACATTGTACTTTCTCCTCCCCCTCTTGTGATTGGATGAGCTGCGTGACCTCCCTGCAGTGTGCAGAAGGAGGGAGAGCGCGTGGTGCTGAATACATTGTACATTCTCCTCCCCCTCCTGTGATTGGATGAGCTGTGTGACCTCCCTGCAGTGTGCAGAGGAAGAAGGGAGAGCGTGTGGTGCTGAATACATTGTACATTCTCCTCCCCCTCCTGTGATTGGATGAGCTGTGTGACCTCCCTGCATTGTGCAGAAGGAGGGAGAGCGCGTGGTGCTGAATACATTGTACATTCTCTTCTCCCTCCTGTGATTGGATGAGCTGCGTGACCTCCCTGCAGTGGGCAGAAGGAGGGAGAGCGTGTGGTGCAGAATACATTGTACTTTCTCCTCCCCCTCCTGTGATTGGATGAGCTGTGTGACCTCCCTGCATTGTGCAGAGGAAGAAGGGAGAGCGTGTGGTGCTGAATACATTGTACATTCTCTTCTCCCTCCTGTGATTGGATGAGCTGTGTGACCTCCCTGCAGTGTGCAGAAGGAGGGAGAGCGCGTGGTGCTGAATACATTGTACATTCTCCTCCCCCTCCTGTGATTGGATGAGCTGTGTGACCTCCCTGCATTGTGCAGAGGAAGAAGGGAGAGCGTGTGGTGCTGAATACATTGTACATTCTCTTCTCCCTCCTGTGATTGGATGAGCTGTGTGACCTCCCTGCAGTGTGCAGAAGGAGGGAGAGCGCGTGGTGCAGAATACATTGTACATTCTCCTCCCCCTCCTGTGATTGGATGAGCTGTGTGACCTCCCTGCAGTGTGCAGAAGGAGGGAGAGCGCGTGGTGCTGAATACATTGTACATTCTCTTCTCCCTCCTGTGATTGGATGAGCTGTGTGACCTCCCTCCAGTGTGCAGAGGAAGAAGGGAGAGCGTGTGGTGCAGAATACATTGTACTTTCTCCACCCTCTCCTCTCATTGGATGAGCTGCGTGACCTCCCTGCAGTGTGCAGAAGGAGGGAGAGCGCGTGGTGCTGAATACATTGTACATTCTCTTCTCCCTCCTGTGATTGGATGAGCTGCGTGACCTCCCTGCAGTGGGCAGAAGGAGGGAGAGCGCGTGGTGCAGAATACATTGTACTTTCTCCTCCCCCTCCTGTGATTGGATGAGCTGTGTGACCTCCCTGCAGTGTGCAGAGGAAGAAGGGAGAGCGTGTGGTGCAGAATACATTGTACTTTCTCCACCCTCTCCTCTCATTGGATGAGCTGTGTGACCTCCCTGCAGTGGGCAGAGGAAGAAGGGAGAGCGCGTGGTGCAGAATACATTGTACATTCTCCTCCCCCTCCTGTGATTGGATGAGCTGTGTGACCTCCCTGCAGTGGGCAGAGGAAGAAGGGAGAGCGCGTGGTGCTGAATACATTGTACTTTCTCCTCCCCCTCCTGTGATTGGATGAGCTGTGTGACCTCCCTGCAGTGTGCAGAGGAAGAAGGGAGAGCGTGTGGTGCAGAATACATTGTACTTTCTCCTCCCTCTCCTCTCATTGGATGAGCTGTGTGACCTCCCTGCAGTGGGCAGAGGAATGCGGGAGACCGCAGGCTGGACTCTTACCTAGTTTTCTGCCTGTTAACACAGTCTTGTCCTATTACTCTGTTTGTTCCCAATTTTACAATGCTGTGGACTAATTTGGCACTTATATAAATAAATGTTAATAATAGTAAGAATTATAGTGAATTCCTGATCCAGTCGTATACTTTTAGGAATCAACTAATATGTAATGTATGAAAAGATAGGGACAAAATAGAAGGAAAGAAGCAATGTGAAAAAGATTGACAAGTTATTACAGTGAAAATGAAATCTACCTTTTGCTGTTGTTAAATAGGTTTGCATAGTTACTATCCTACTGCTTTTCAATTAAATATAAATGTTTTATATGTGTGTATCTGTATATATGTGTATATATGTATTCATGCTGCAGATTGTATTGATCATCGTAGATCCTGTAAGCTACATCTAACAGAATGTGGCATGAGGATGAGAGAATAGTGCGTTACAGGAACACAGAAACCCGTTTGTATTTAGTTTGAGCTAATCAGTAACAGCCATCGTCGTTCTTTTGATTTCAATGAATGACATTTGTCCTTATTTTCTCTAATTAGATCCGTTGCCCACACACAATGACACGATCTTTTATTTCTCTCTGGATGGTGCTTTGATATTACAAGGCTTTTATTCTGAGTTGTGATATTATAGAAGGTTATAGCGCCCTGTGTGTTTTCTAACATGGAGTGACTCATTTTCTTATAGATGTGATGTCATCATTATCATGTAATTAATTTCATTGCAAAAAACAAAGTAAAACTCAAGTCGCCGGGTAAACCAAGGACAGAACGACTAGTGTCTTCTGCAGACATGGAAAAGTGACCATTTTGTGGTCAGGAGCTGGTGAGCATCTTGCCGTGATCCGGGGATGCCTCATCTTTAGAAGTTGTAAAGCCATTATACCAAAATCCTGGACACTTATTTTTTTTTTAATGATAACAGTCCACATGTCCTTGGGAAAGAGAGAGAGCCATGACTTTTTCAACAGATGGCATGGTAGCTGTTTTAAAACAGTTATGCAAAATATCCACCCAGTTCCCTATTTTGCCTCGGAATTTTGTGCATTTCTTAGGCAAAATTTGGCCTTAGGTTTCCCCAGTCCTGCCTCAAACACATCATGTTGTAGTACCGGTTCTGTGAAATGGACTGGTCCACCGCCAATCTCTGCAATTGTGAGCACGGTGACTTAGTGGTTAGCACTTCTGCCTCACAGCACTGGGGTCATGAGTTCAATTCCCGAACATGGCCTAATCTGTGTGGAGTTTGCGTGGGTTTCCTCCGGGTGCTCCGGTTTCCTCCCACACTCCAAAAATAAACTGGTAGGTTAATTGGCTGCTATCAAATTGCCTTTAGTCTCTGTGTGTGTGTGTGTATGTTAGGGAATTTAGATTGTAGGCTCCAATGGGGCAGGGACTGATGTGAGTGTGTTCTCTGTACAGCGCTGCGGAATTAGTGGCGCTATATAAATAGCTGATGATGTCCTGCTATAATTGCCCACAGCGGAAAATGCCAGCAGTGTGATTGTCATCATTTAAAACCCGACACCATATACAGGTGTCGGGCCCCCTTAATACCGGCAATGTGACTGTTGACTTTCTACGTGACGACAATCATACTCTATCAGTTTTTAGGTAAGTGTGTATTTCCTACATGTCGGAATTATACCCATCGGCATTTTAGCATCGCAATAACTGTTGTCTCAATTGTGGTCATCGTAATGATGACTGCCACCGCATTCAGAACACCCGCCGGACATGACCAAGTAGTAATTTACAATCCAAACAACGCGAGAGTAACCTTATATGGGGAGCTATACGTAACATGCAAAATTTGAAACTAAGAGGTGTTTAATGAAAGTGTCCGTTAACCACGTAGACAATTGGGACTGTTGGATCCAACAAACGGACTTCGTGTGTGGAGTATGTATGTTTTCCCTGTGTGTGCGCGTTTCCTCCCTCAGTCCATAGAACTGGTAGGTTAATTGGCTTACGAATATTTTGGCAATGAAACAGGGACCCCGTAAAGGTGCCTCAGTAAAGCTCACTTAAATGTACATTGCTGTGGAATAGGTTGGCGCTATATAAATAAACGTATAATAACCATATGATGACTGGTTTTACCTCCAGTTAAATCTATTTAAAAGGCTTGTGAGAGGTAGTGCTGTTGCTTTAAAGAAACCTGGACATTTAAGCTTTCCTAATGTGATAATTTTAGAGGAAAATTTCCTGGCAGACGGAGGTGTTACAAATCTCATGAGCAGTAAAATATAAATCACGTTGGAACCGGAGAGATTTACATGTGCACCTACCTCCTTGTGGTGATTGTACAATTTACAGCTCCTGTTGGAAATCTGTTTTAGTTAATATCCCACATGCAACCTCCACCATTTTTATTTTTTTATTTTTTTAAAATCTGTTGGCCAAAAAAACTTTCCAAAACAAAGGCAGGGACCACCCATGCAGAATCAAAACTTTATATGTAAGCTTAGCTTTCTTCAACCAAGTATAAACTGGAGAGGACTGCTGAATATCAGGTTCAAATGTTGCCATTGGGAGCAATTGATTTCCAGATTAAGTAAAAGTGTTAAAATACATTGAGGTGTAAATCTAGCATGCAGTAATATAAATGTTAACGTTTAAAAACAGGAAAGGGGCTTCAATATGGACTGGTTGGCAATACATGTGGCAGGTGATAGTAAGTCATTTGATAGTGTCCAATTCAGGGACCTCACTTAAACCCAACATATGTTTCGTTTTATTATTTCAAGGCGAGACGGTTCTAAATCTCCGCATAAACATGCCATACACATCTATTAGGCTTAGAAAACGCATCTTCTGTTGTGTCTGCTGAGTCAATGCATCTGAAATTAGGTTTACTTGGTATGTGAGCAGCAGTAGATCCTATCTTCTGTTTCAGTGCTGTATAAATACACACAGATACAAACTCAGAAAGATTGTTAGTCATCCAGTGTTTTCTCAAAACATTTGTCAAATCAAGCAGAAAAGAAGTAGAGAAAGTAAAAATAGAATGCTTAGAACCCTGGATGTCATAGAATTCCGAAGGGCGGTTGGATCCACTGCCTACAACGTGTCTAGTAATCCCAGGAGTAACATGTCCCCCCATGTCACTTTGTACTAAATACTTACACTCAGACTCCTGTGCATGCTCAGAAACAGACTTTACACCAATGAGCGCAAATGCATCCTATACAAGTTTGCACGCAAATGATATGGTATGAAAATGAAATGTTATCCTGCAGTCTATTCCATCTACATACTACAAGTAACGTATAGCCAGATCGTACTTCTACCCAGATTGAAATGTAAACTTTTCTTGAGATCCGCCTGTATTTGAATACGGGCGTATGTGCGTGCAAGTTACATTCACATTGCGTTTCAAGATGAATCAGGCCCAGAGTGTATATGTTTATATCATACTTGCCTACCTTCCCATGAATGTCTGGGAGACTACCGAATTTCTGCATTTTGCTGCAGGGGGCGGGGTCAAAATATCGCAATTTGCTGCACGAACCCCCCTCCCCCCATCCCTGCAGTTACTACTTGATCTCTCTTTTATACTATTTCTACAAATAGCAACAAAAATGTGCTCAAAATATTATTTATTAATAATAAAGCACAGTTTTCCACAAACTGTCCTATGCAACACTCAGTCCCTGGTCGCGATCTCTCAGCCATAAATTAATGTGAAGAGCAGCAGGTTTGTTTATAATTACTAGATGCTAAAATCAGTGTAAGTTCCCTCAATGTGAAACCGTGCTCTTACCTCTAACCTGTTACATTTATTGTGTAACTTTATTAGAGAACATTGGATGATACTGATCATTTTGATGGTTTTGCGCCTCTGCAATATAAAGTTTTAATGGTGTGCAGTAACTTCTTATAGCCTGAAGGTGTCGATGTTACAGTTGTTGTCTAAGCCTGGGGCACTTCATCAGGTCATGGCTTGTTCTATTTACAGCATGGAAGCAGCGCCACCTGCTGGCTATCATGTAGCAGCGTTTTAAGAATGTGTTGATTACTTTTGGCTGGTTGTATCCATGTTTTAAATACTTGTTTTGTGTTCGTTTAACCTGACTGCAAATGATTTGATTAAACTTTTATTTTTATTTTTTTAAATCAAGCTTGTTTTTAATGTTTTTGGATTTTGGTTTCGGATTGTCTTCATTTTCTCAACTTTGTTTTATTCTGTGAAAAAAGGAAAAGAAAATCAGAGTATTCTGAGAGGAAATCACTTTCTGGATTTGGAGAGAGATCTTATTTTTCCTCCTCGGAAATAGAAGGAATGGAATCGGAATTGTGTGGTTGAAGAAAGGACCATTAGATGTAATGGTGTTTATATAAATTTAAGGCACTGAGGGAGTCATCGCTGCTTGTTTGGTTTACAGCCCAAAGTGCCATAATTTTGCTAGGGTAAAGGTTGCCAAACATTTAACCCTATTGCTACAAGATAGGGTTGGTAATAGGTTGCTTTGAGCAAATGAGCTAAAGGATCAACCAACTTGACTGCATAGAATATTATAAAATGTATGAAGTATAAGTTAATCTAGACCAGGCCTGTCCAACCTGTGGCCCTCCAGGTGTTGTGAAACTACAAACCCCAGCATGCTTTGCCAGTAGACAACCTGTTGATAGCTGGAAGGGCATGCTGGGACTTGTAGTTTCACAAACATCTGGAGGGCCGCAGGTTGGACAGGCCTGATCTAGACCCTTTGGCCTTTGTTTTTACTATTCTATATTGTATTCCTACTCTGCTGCTGGAGGACCCTGCTCCTTCCACTATCAGAGTCTATGTGTGGTTTACCACTATCTTCTTTCCTTGCTCACATCACACCTCTGTCACATGGTGACCTGACCTCCATAACATGATAACAAGGCTACAGATCGCTGCCTCCTACTAGATCTGCTCATTCTTCTCCTGAAAAGTTCTGTGTTGCTGTGAACATTCGAATGTCCTGATTGGCTACAAGTTCTTCTCTTCCGACCCACTTTCAAACTGTGGACAAGTAGAAGCTCTGGAAATGAAGATTGATAACAGGAAGGTGATTTGGCCCTAGTGAAACATAGCCTAAAATTCCCTATTTGGATGCATCTCGCATGGATGTAGCGGAGGAGAGGACAGGCTGTACATTTTCAATATAATTTTGAGCATTTGAGCATAATTTTAAGTTTTCTCTAGCGGGTCGAGATATTTCTTCATAATTCAGTCTTGTCTGCACATTAAGTTGACTAATTATTAAATAAAATAATTGAACAAATAAAAAAAAAATGGTTGGTGTTGTTGAAACCGTACACTATTATATGTGCTCATTCTAATCCATGAGATTTCCGTCTATTACACTGGATTATGGTCAGTTCTCCTAAATCTCATGACTCACCCTCAGCAACATGGTGATGCATTTTTCGTTGTTGTGACTCCTAGTTGCTACACAGTATATACACTGCTGCGCACTGCAATTTTAACATGATACACATGGAATAGGCATCACGATTGTTTAGGGACACAAAAGTTTTACTTTGTAAAGTTTTGAAAGGTCTATCAAAGTCGCCTGGTTCTGAATTTGATTTCAGGAGCAGTCACCCATGTCCAGAATACGATTGGTTACTTCCAAGTGTTCTGAAGCAATTAAAGTCATTTCATAGGGAGTGGCAAATATTGTTGCCACCTGGCTAGTATTTTAAAAATAGGACTCGACCCCAATGTTATTAATAGAACAGAAAGAAAACAAAGATAGGTAGTCCGTTATTTTCCCCCCGAGACACAAACCACTTGCTAACCACATACTGAATCCTGTTTGTTAATGGACAGAGTTCTCTGTCTCCAGTTAGGAGCACAGTCTGAATCATCCACACAGCTCTGAGCTGTCCTTACTTTGCTTTTTTTCCCATGTTTAACGGCTGGTAATTCATTACAGATTGTCTCTGTTTCTATTCACAGAGTGCCTACCGTAGGAGCGGGATGCCTTTTTTAGCCTGTTAATATGGACAGAAAGGACAAAACAGGAAAAACAAGGTTATATTAAGGTGATCGGTCATCCTTCCGTATGAAAAGGAAAAGACTGATCCCCCCAAGTGAGTGGGACGTTTGTTGTGACTATAGACTGACTGGATGTCTCATTTTACAACCCCCTCAATCGTTATTCTTGTTTACTAGTTGGAACATGGAGCTAATTAATGGCAGGATGTTTGGGAGCGTGTGTAGGTGGAAAAGAATGCACATGGCAATAAGCAGTGTCCTATAATCCACCCACACATGTGAAGTGCATTGTCATCTCTTCTACTAGGTGGAGACATTGAATTCAGGAAACACTCTGCCACATACTTACATCAGTGTCATTTTTCGATATGCTTTTTTTTTTTCCTTTGCCAGAAACTTTGTATCAGAAATAAATGCAAAGTAAACGCAATTTTTGTTTAACTACAGTGTAATACAGGTGAAACAGTATATTTCTTTAGCAGTGAATTGTTTGTTTGTTTATTTGACTTATGGAGATGTCTTGAAAGTTGTAGACTTTAACATATGTGTAAAGGAGAGAAAAAACTACAAAAGTAAATGGGATATTTAAACGGATCTGGTGATTCGCTGCTGGAGACCAACTTACCAGCCCCTAAAGACATCCAATCAGCGGTTCCTTGACGAGGAACATGCCCCACCCACTCATTCTTGGCTCATTGGGGAAGTGCTCCGTGATTGAATATACCACTGTCAGTGAAGAAGACGAGCACCACTAGATAATAGGATGACCTCATACAATCTACTTGCTAATAAATATGGTGCAGTATTTGACATTTTATAACCATAGCCCCTAATAATGTCCCTCTCGCTCTGGACTCACAGATATTGCTCTCAGAATACTTTTTCTTGCTACATGTAAATAAATAGCCCACATAAAATTCAATGAATATACTGGTCAACAAGACAAAGAAAATATTCATGCGATCAACTTCTATATATACTATTAGATTTCATGTCCTGGATGATTCAGATTCAAACATTGCTCATTACTAGTTTTACCTACCGATGATTATGGGCCTTTATGTCAACGTAAATTACATATACATACTTCGAGCCTGAATATGTACTTAAGCCAATAGGTAAATAATTAATATGTCCCCTTACTTGCATGATAAACCTGAGGACTGAGTTACAGTAATGTGCAGTGAGCCTTTATCAGGGCCAGCACTACCACTAGGCAAGCCACGGTGGTCACCTAGATCAAAAGGATTTAGATTAAATCCTTGGGTGAGCGTCCCAAGGATTTATCTTAAACACCTCTTCCTCATCGGCTACCAATGGGAGCTTCTGAACTCTTGATTGACACAAGGTAAGGTGATGTGTTGGCACCGGCCCTGACAATTAATAAGTTCGGCTCTCGTGTCCTGGTTTTCCCATGACAATCTGATTTTGCAGAGCAAAATCTGTAAATTGGAAGGACGATTTACCTGGATTTTAGGCTCTGAATAGGAGGATTTAACAAATATTATAACTGTTCTACTGCGCTGGAGAGCCAAAGAGAAGCAGTGGGTGGCAAGGGTCTGAGCAAATATCACAAAACTGTCCCACTTGTTCTGTTTAGAAAGTATGGAAGCCATAACTTTAGGCACCTATCTGCTTCGGATGTTCCTCAGTGTCTGTTTTGGATCGGAAAGCAATCAGAGGCACAATTTTCTTGGTGGGTATCTTGTTTGAATAATTAGAATCATTTCACGCGTGCATAAAGCCATGTACTTAGTGTATACGTGCATTGTAAAACATATTTGTGAAGTTCACAGGGAATTGATTGACAGCTGTCTCATTATTGGTTCAGCTCACATAGTAAATGCCTGTCTCCACTGGTGCAATTTCATTAATTATATTACTATTTATGTGGATCTGTTTTATATAAAATTATCATGCTGCTGCTAAACCAACACTACTACGCCTGCTGGGGTTCTATCATTATTTCTCATCTGTTAGTGTGAAAAATGACAGAGAAATCATTCTGTGCCTTTTTTTAGAACTGAGAGGCCTACTGTATGTAAAGATTATACACATTATATAAAATAACACAAGATATAAACAAAATAGTGTATAAAATGATCAACTCACTCTGTTTTTATAACCCAGCCTACAATTTTGTGTTTCTGTGTATATATAATTTTCTGCGTGGGATTATTTATCTGGAATGGTCCATCCATATGTATTTTTTTTTTGTTATTCACAGTGCATAATGTACATTTCACTGCTAGGAGAAACCTCCCTTTATTACTGCCTTTGAATCATGACATTTTAAATGTAGGGTTTAACATGAGATAGAAATAGCATGATTTCAAACATTTACTGCTCAAATGATTGATGGATTCTTAATATTATAGAGCATTTTCTTTTAATCACGTATGCTGCAGTAAGACCAATAATTTAGATTTTTTTTTTTAAGAAAGTACGTACATAGCACAGATAAAACTGCATGTACTGATCATTTTTTTTTTTAACTCTTTATTTAAAGAGGAAAGAACATGAAAAAAACATTAACACAATAAACAACTAAGTATACATATACAAGGTGCCTCCTCCACTCAATAACTTGGTCCTCTGGGAGTCAAGCAGTGGATCTATGGGAGGGGTCACCTGCCGTCATTAGAAACAAACTTAAACATGGAGCTTGCCCAAGGAGGTCCACACCCAGCCTGGAGGATCTGGAGACGGCCCACGGTCTAAGTCCTTGGAGCGGGAGGGTGGAGTCGGGGCTGGTATGCAGCTACAGCTTTCCCAGAGGTTCCATGGAGCCCATATCTGGTCATATTTGTGGTTTGTCATGTAAATGGCAGGTAATACTTTCCATGTTTGTGATGTGCCATACATCGTTCCTTTGGGGCCTGCACAGAAGGAGGATTGGAATTCTTCCAATGATTAGCAATCAGGAATTTAGCAACAGCAAGTTTATGGGAGATTAGCTTATTAGAAGATGTGCTCTCATCAGGCAGGGGGCGAGAGAGAAGGAATGGTCAGGGGTCCTTAGTCACTTATTGTTCTGATACAAAGTTTATGACTGAGAGGACCATGATCCAGAAGAGAGCTATTCGTGGACAAGTCCACCAAATGTGAAGAATCGTGCCTCTCTGACCACAATCCCGCTAGCATCTCGGAGTGAACGTAGGGAAAATTTTTGATAGCTTGTCGGGAGTATTTTACCATCTGTAGTACAATATATAGACCGTTTCCTTAATTAGTGTGGAGATCGAGGTCCTGACGATCCCCTCCCTGACCTTTTCGCAGCAAGACTCATCCAAAAGGGGTCCCAGGTTTCTCCCACTCCCGTTTGTGGTGTCCTTCATGTCAAAGGTGGTCTCTATCAGCCAATTATAAATTACAGATATAAGTAAGCGGGGAATGTAAACACAGGCGCTCAAAGAAGATGAGTGCCTGTAGTGTTTCGGGGGGAGCAAGGACACAGCAAAGCATTGTACCTGGAGGAACTCAAAGTGAGCAGAAAGGTTCATATTTTTGGTAGAGATTGGAGAGAGAAGCTCAAGTTCCATTGACAACCAGGTCCGAAACTACCCGCATCCCAGCTCAGATCCAGTGCTAAAATTGAGAAGAGGAATTACCGGGGAAAAAGTGTGGATTGTTCCAGAGTGGGGTCAGGGGGGAAACAGGAGTAGACAGTTTGTGCATAGACCGCCATGTGTCCCAGAGAGACAGACTAAATTGAAGGGAAAAGGTCACAGGCGGTCTGTCTGCACTAGGGAGGCCCCAGAGAGTGGCTTAGAAGCGGACACCCGTGATAAGCTTTTCCAGATCCACCCCATGCTATGGTCCAGTAGGGAACATAGGTGACGGCCACCTGGCTCAGGTGAGACGTCAAATAATAAAATTTGATATCGGGAAAGCATCTGCCTCCCCGGACCCTAGGCTTCAGTACTGTCACAGAGATTCTAGGGGGCTTACACTGCCAAACAAATTTCAGGAAGGAAGACTGCAGCTACCTGATCATGGAGTCTGGTAATTTCACCGGGAGAGTCTCAAAGAGATATAGGAGCTTGGGGACCAGGTTCATCTTGACAGCAATAATTCTTCCCAGCCACAATATAATATAGCCCCGCCACAGATCGAGGTCCTGTTTGCTTCCAGTCAGAAGAGTTGGTCACATAAAGAGGTGATATAGACTCTGAGATACTTGATAGATACACTTGCCAGTGCAGGATAAAATTAGCTTGTAGGCTGGTTTTGAGGGGAGAAAGGGTATGAAGGAGCATGGCCTCAGACTTGGATAAGTTAATTTTGTAGCCCAATAGAGAACTATATTCATCTGTACTGTACAGGGCATGCAGGGAATCCTGGGGGTTTGTGAGGGAGAGCAGGATGTCGTACGTAAAAAGGGAGATCTTAAATTCTTGGCGTTCCACCTGCACACCTGTTATTGCAATGATCTGCTGGATTGGTGGTAGTCATATATGGTCCCCAACCCGGCTGAAGCATAACCTCCTGGAGTTCTATGACTAAAGACCTGGGGTCATAGGGGGCAGCCCTGTCTCGTCTTGTTTGAAAGAGATAGCGGGGCAGACAAGGAGCCGTTCACCAGGACCTTGGGCGATTGAGAGTTGTACAGTGCGAATACACCCATCGGGAATTCAGCCGAGAAGCCATACACCTTCAGAGCATGAAACACAAAGTCCCATGAAATCCGGTTGGATGCCTTCTCGACGACCAGAGATAGCAGCATTGCCAAAAGACGTCTATGATTCATAATTTGGACTAGATCTATCACACGACTGGTATTATCCCTGGCCCAGTGGCCCGGGATGAACTCTACCTGGTCATTGTGGATAAGGTCTGGGAGGACAATTATCAAACAGGTGATCAAGATCTTGGCATATATCTTGACATCCACATTAAGGAGATGATAGGGCGGTAAAAGTCATGATCAACGGCTCTCCCTCTGACCCTATCGCCATATCCAACGGTACACGCCAGGGGTGCCCTCTGTCTCCTCTCATCTTCGCCCTTGTTATAGAGCCCCTTGCGGCCTATATCTGGGCCTGCCCGAACATACAGGGTGTGCTGATGGGGAATCTGGAGAGTAAGCTCTCCCTCTTTGCGGACGATGTCCTTCTGACTCTCCTGCAACCTGAGAAATCTCTCCCTGGACTTTTTAACATATTACACCATTATGGGTTCCTCTCAGGTTACAAGATCAATATTACGAAATCGGAAGCTCTCCTCCTTAATCCCTCCCCAAAAGGACTGGTACTCACCTTCCGCTTTAACTTCCGGTGGCAGAGAAAGAAAATTAAATACTTGGGTATCTTTATTACCGATTCTTATGATTCCCTCTATCGGGAGAACTACCCGGGCCTCTTTGCTAAGGTTAGGTCTGAATTGTTCTCCTGGCGATCACTGATTATTTCGTGGCTGGTCAAGATGAACCTCCTTCCTAAGCTTCTCTATTATTTCCAGACCCTTCCTGTACGAGTCCCCCTTTCGGATCTAACATCCATCCAAAAATGTCTTTCTAGGTTTATCTGGAATGGCCGGTCTCCCAGGATTAAGCTGGCTCTCTTAAAGAGACCCACCAGAGGTGGTGGTAGGGGTTTCCCGGATTTGAAAATTTACTATTGGGCGGCTCATCTGAGTCAGATCGTAGCCTCCTTTGCCCCTCCCCCCCGCGGCACTGTCGTGCGTTGACATCGAATCCACCTATCTTAATTTTCCAATTTTGTCCTGTATATGGGGTCTCTCAAGACAAACTAGATTGCCCCTCACCTCCCAATGCCCTACCCTATTATCCTCAGCTGCAATATGGGAGACCTGCCGACCCCATCTAAAGATACCGGTATCCTCTCTTGCTGTCCTACCTCTTTGGGGTAACCCTGCCTTTCCTCCTGGGCTCTCCTCTGCCTTCTATAGACCCTGGGTCATTGCGGGAGTCCGATTTGTCAGAGACCTATTATTTCAGGGGACCTTTATCTCATGGGGTGATCTACGCTCCAAATATCCAAGTCTTCATCCTAAATTCTACGAGTATTTCCAGTTACGACACTTTGTGGGCTCTCTCCTCTGAGGGGCTCCTCTCCCCCCTTCTAGGTCTCCCTTTGAATCTCTATGTCTCTCCTCACCTTTGGGTAGGGGGCATGATCGCCTCTATCTACAGCTTAATTCTCAATGCACTTTTACCTCTGGGCGGTAGGCATGAGAGGGAGTGGGAGAGGGATTTGGGCCCCCCCCAGAGGAGGATTATTGGGAAATCATAAGGGATCAGGTCGCCACTAGCTCTATTTCCACTTTGGTGAAGAAGAACGCATATAAAGTATATTATAGGTGGTACTACACACCTGACAAACTCACTAAAATGTTCCCCTCTAGTTCTCCATTATGTTGGCGGGGTTGTGGCCAGATGGGTACCTTTTTTCATATTTGGTGGTCCTGCCCTAAAATCCTCCTTTTGGGATCGAGTTAGGGCCCTCCTCTCCTCCCTCCTTCCATGCCCTGTCCGGAAAGACCCATGGTCTTTTCTTCTCTGTTACCCTTTGATTGATGATGATAGACAGTCTGCGAAATTGGCCTCCCATGTCCTGGCTACCGCGCGATGCCTGGTAGCCAAGTCTTGGAAGCAAGTTGAACCCCCCACTATGGCGGCCCTGCGATCCTATATCTGGTTTATTGCCCGGATGGAACAGATTACATACCACCTGCATGATAAGGATGATAAATTCCACCAGATTTGGGCTCTGTGGCTTTATCTATAACCCCATACCTCTTGTACCAACTCCTCCCTCCTATGTTCATAGGTGACCTGACTCTCGATTCTCAATGCTGTTTCCCTTTCCAGAGAATTTAAGTAATCATCTCCTCTGAAGCTTTTATTGCCCCTCTTTTATTTATTTGTTTCTCTTCTTAGGAAGGGAAAAATAAAAGTAAGGAATTGTATGGAAAGCGGGAAGAGTGTTCTCTTTTTCTCTCAGTCTCGGTGGCGACCAGTGTCCTCCCTCCCCCACATTATATTGTTATAAAATGTTATAGCTTCTTGAGTTTTCTGGGTAACAATTGTATACTTGCCTGTCTGTTTATTGACAAACTCTGGCTATTTTGTATATTTGCTACTCAAATATTCTCAGTTTCAATGATATATGCCCATGACATGTACTGTTCTTTGTTTTTGTTTCTTGCCCTGCAAATGTACTAAATGTTGATTCATTTGTGCTCTTGATTTCTATTTTTCAAAATAAATAGTTAAAAAAAACAAAAAACAAAAACCACGCTGCGATTGTGTCTGGTGCTACACTCTAGTGCGACAAAAGTCTTACATGTGGCAGGCTTCATTGAAACCAATTGATCATATTATGTAATGTGATTAACGGCTCGCTATTGTGTGACTGATAATTACTTACCACTAAATTTAAACCATACATTATAATTACAGCACAGATCAAAAACATAAAAGAAGGATTTTGGTGCGTTCATGTAAAGATTTTAGATATATTGATTTAACTCCGAGCACCAACTAAAATGTATTCTCAGGAAATATAAATTCTACTAACCTCACTGATCCCCGGTTTTTCTTTACAGCTCTGAAAAATCTGTGTTTTTTTAGACACTTATCAGCTGACAGAATTGTAAATTCATTAAGGTTTACAATCTTGATTGAAACAACCATAATCTATAATCCTTGTAACTGTTTACTTATTTTAATTTTCAATACAATGACCATTGACTTCAGTTTCTTCATGTTTAAGGTGATCAATATATTCAATGGCTTTATTATTTTGTTGTATTGTCTATCAAATTGAATAACATAAGTACTAGTCGGACTGAAAAAGAACACCACCCAATACTTAAAATTGAACATTTAGTGACGTTCACTATGTTAAACTAAAATCCAGAACTTTGCTTATTTCGAATGTGTCAGTTTACATTTTCCCGTAACCCCTGAAGTCGTCAGTTGGTCATTGTCAGTCGTCTTGGCTACACTTGCACCAATATTGTCCACATGGACTGTGATGTTCATAGAGGAGAAGAACCTACAAGAACGATGACGACCACATGGTGGGCAGGAGATTGTCATTGGACCATTTCACTTCAAGGATCCAAGAATTGGGAGAAGTTTTGGACTTTATCTTTAGGATTCTAAACTTTAAGGTAGAGCTCATCTATATGAGACACATAAACTGGATCTTCCATTCACGTGCCATATATATTTTAGGCCACAAACCATTACTGAAACAATGTTATTTATATCAGATTATAAACCCTAGATGTATTAAAGTTATATGTTCCTAATAATTGTCAAGGAATCCCCTTGTCGCATAGACAAAAGCTCAGGAAGCTGACCAGGTCCATGTCACACTTTGAGGATCGCCCACCAATGGAGCATGACGTGGAACAAAAACATCTAACTGTTCATAGAAAAATACACAAAAAACAATAGAACTAGTCACTTACTCAGAATCTCTAACCCTCCTTATTAAGATAATTCTCATCATATATTATTTTATTTTGCCATTTCATTTGTCTAACAAAACTACTAAGGGACGACTGTATACAATATTCTTGTTATAGTACTCTATCTGGATTCTATGTAGAAGAGATCCCCATTCGGTATTCAGTCATCACACACACAAAGTAATAACACAGATCTATGTTCATCATATAAACCCCCATGTTAGGTGCTATAAAGCATACAACATTTTTGAGGTTAGTTTCCCTTTGAATATAGTAAGAAGTGAACTGTTACACGCTAGTAAAGAGAGGAAAGCTGATAAACCACGGTAATGTAACTCAGTGTCACACCACATCACATTTTACAAAAGCATGAACCTCTGTTAATTGGTACATATCATTCTATTACTTATAAACATTTGTGTAACCTCTTGGTTAAGGAAATGCTGATTTTAAACTTGTGTAGAAAACAAAGAACTAAAGGCTGCATACAGTGTAAATATAAGCAACAAGGAAAATCATTTAGCCATGCACTAACAGGTAAATGTATTAAGATAAAACCACTACATAATCTACAGCAAAACAGATGTAGATTGTTACAATGTACATGTGCTTCCTATTATGGTACAACTACTGTAATGTAGGTATATGAAGGATTAATTCACTGAGTATAGATCATGTGTAAATGCTCACATCAACACAGGGGCAGCTGATTGTTTTAAGACACGGAAATAAACTTGTACCTTCATTATAGATGACATAATTATCACTGTGGTGGTGGCTTTGTTAATTATTTAGATTTGTATGACTCTGAGGTGTTTGTGTGTGTGTATATATTCTTTTTTCTGCAATAACAATGATTAGCACTTGGTGATCAAAAGATTCATGTTGCCATGATCCCTTTACACTTTGCTAATTAGCAATTATTAGTTTACAGTGTCCACAGATGTATGTACCTCCCCCTTCCCTCTAGGGCAGGCTTGGCTAACCTGTGGCAAATCCAGGTGTTGTGAAACTACAAGTCCCAGCATACCCTTCCAGCAATAAGCTGCTATATATTGGCAAAGCATGCTGGGGCTTGTAGTTTTACAACATCTGGAGTGCCACCGGTTAGCCAAGCCTGCTCTAGGATGTGAGCTCTCACAAGTAGGCCCTCTTTCCTCGTGTTTTCCTTCCTACAATTGCACCTCTAGGCCTGTTTCCCCAGCCCTATTCCTCCAGCCCAGTGTTTCCCAAACCCAGTAATCAGAGACCCCTAACAGTGCTTGTTTTCCATATCTCTCAGCTGGAGCACAGGTGTATTCATTACTGACTGATACATTTTGAAAGATCCACAGGTTGTGCTAATTATTTCACTTGTGACCTGGAACTCCTGCATTGTTATTGGTCATTGAGGACTGAGCTTGGGAAACACTGCTCCAGCCCATGCTCCTGGGCACAGGCACGCATGCTACTTACCACTTAAGCTCAATGTCTTGTCAATAGCTGCATCTGTAGTTCTATGTTCTCTGTTTTTTATTCTGTTAATTCATTGTTCGGTCAATGTATAATTTTGTATTGTGTAATTAAATGTTATATGTGTACTCTGTTTGTCTAATTTTCTTGCACTTTCTTTGATTTGGTATCTCTCTATTTTTAGCCTACCTGCAGGAACGTAACAGTATACCGCTGAATCTCATAGCAAAATTGTTGGGGGCTGTGATGCTGTCCATACTCCTATGGCCCCCATTCCACTCTTTTGAGCATGGTCTGGGGTTACACATGAGCATGGTATCCTCGTTGGGGCCCCATTGATATATTAGTGTACGCAGGTATTGGCGGAACTGCCTGCACCCACTGCAGCAGGTGTAGGCCTACAGCCTCCCTTCACCTCCGTGCCCTAAAGCTGCTGTACACCTTACAGCAGCGGTAGTTTCACCATCTGTAAAGACACAGGTTCTCAGTGTCTTATAATATCCATAGTTTATACTACCTATTATGTATAGTACGTAATCACGGGTTGGGTACCCTTTAACGGTGCTGAAAATTCCAACCACGAGAATACCTACAACTAAAATCCGAATTTATGAAAAAAACGATTTCAATATAAACAGACTTACCTCAAAAGCGACGCTGCAGATCTCTGACCGCACCAGCATGCTGACCGCAAGTTATTCTGAATGGACAGCTCTCTGGCACTCACTTTCACGTCATCGCGACCTCTATGAATGTTAATTTAAAGCGGCAATGTCAGGTTAAGTGTTTAAACACTTAACCTGCGTGGTCCCGACATTGCCGCTTTAAATAAACATTCATAGAGGTCGCGATGACGTGAAAGTATAGTGCCGGAGAGCGACTTTTTTGAGGTAAGTCTGTTTATATTGAAATTGTGTTTTCATAAATTCGGATTTTAGTTGTAGGGCTCCTCTGTGTCGGAAATGTGGTAACCACCTGTTATCACATAGCTGAGTTTTTTAACCTTTTTCACCTTCCAAGAATTGGCTTCATTAACCATTGTTTTGGTTTTCTCCAGTAATTTGGTTCTTTTTAATTGCTTTTTATCACTTGGCTGGGGTAACTGCCCTGTGACAGCTTTTTTCCTCACAGGTTGTGAGGGACATAGCTGAAATTGAAGGTTTGGAGAAAGTAGAATCGTGAGGGACCAAGCCTAAATTGTTGAACAGGTAAACAAAAAGAACACTTGAAGCACCAAACAAAATTCCAACTTTGCTTGTGCAAAAATTGGTAGAAGTGAGAGCCTAATAAAGACTGAATACAGGTGAAGTCTCTTAGCCCTAATTGACTTGACCTATAGCAAGGTGCTGTAGGCAGTAAAAAAAAAAAATGCAGTTGTCAGTGTTGATGGGAGCACCTGTTGTCTGTAGCTACGTGAACGGTCGACTTAATCCAAGAGTGGTTGTCATGTGTGAAGCCCTTCCAGTGAACTAGGTACTGTGCATCTGTTCTGAATCTGACTAAGTCAATGATCGAGTGGGTGATTTATTACTGTTGGCCTATCTATCATCTTCACCATTGGCTTCAGAAGGTAGTTATGAAACACCAGTTGGATCTGGATTTAATGAGGGTATCTTCAGAGCGATGTTGCATATGGAGCACCAAATTTTAATGCCCACTGAGAAGACGGGCCCGTTCTACTCTGATTATTAAATCTTATTTTGTTAGCTACCAACGTTTTCTGCAGCCTCTTCCATAATCCCTGGAGATCCTGCACATGTTAGTCTGAAAAAGGAACCTAAGAAGTGACATTGGAAGACAGAATGACAACTGGGTGGAAACCGTGGTTAAAGTAAAAGGGGGATAACCCCATGGAATCCTGCACCAAGTTATTCCATGCTAGAGATTTGGACCAATCGTCCTAGACATCAGAGATAAAGCAAAGTAGAAGCTACTTGAGAATGTTAGATCTGTTGTTTTAACTGGGGGTGGTACCTGTATGAAAAGTGGAGTGAAATTCCCAGCCCCTTGCAGAAGACCATCCAAAACATAACCACAAACTGGACACCTAGAGCTTTGTGCTTGCTTTGTGCATGGGGGCATTGTCACGCTGAAACAGAAAAGATCCTTCCCAAAACTGTTGCACAAAGCCTGACGCGCACAATTCTCTAGAATGTAATCGTATGCTGTAGTATTAAATTCCTTTCACTGGAACTAAGTGGCCCAGGTAAAACCATGAAAACTAACTCCAGACCATTATTCCTCCTACACCAAACTTTACAGTTGACAGTAAGCATTCGGATAGAAAGCATTCTCCTGGCATCCGCCAAACCCAAACCAGATTCATCCATCAGATACCAGATAGTGAAGTGTGATTCGTCCATCCAGAGAATGCTTTACACCACTCAAGTCAACAATTGGCCTTGCGCATGGTGTGCTGAGGCTTGTGTACAGCTGCTCGGCTATGGAAGCCCAATCCACGAAACTCCAGATGAACAGTCATTGGGCTGATGATGCTTCCAAAGGCAGGTTGGAACTTTGTAGTGAGTGTTGCAACCAAAGATAGATGATTGCTATGCGTTTCAGCACTCGACAGTCCTTGTGTGGCCTGCTGCTTTGCGGCTGAGCTTCACAATAACAACACTTACAGTTGACTGCTGCAGCTCTAGCAGGGCAAAAATCGGACAAGCTGACTTGTTGGAAAGGTGACATCCTCTGACAGTACCTCGCTGGAAGCCACTGGACTCTTCAATACGACCCATTCTACTGCTAATGTGTGACTATGGAGATTGCATGGCTGTATGCTTGATGCTATGCACCTGTTAGCAATGGCTGTGCCTGAAATGGCCAAACACAGTAATTAGGAGGGATGTCCACATACTTTTGGCCATATAGTGTATATAGATGTGGCATTTCACCAAATGTAAAGGTGGAATGGTAGCTATGGAAATCATGTGTTTGCCATGGTGATAGTTTCCATTGTACTGTACCTTTTACATTGAGAATCCCCCTCACTGTCTGAATCCCTGCAAGGCAGCTGATGACATGGGCAAGAACAGGAAACTGCTAAATTGGCTTGCAAAGCAGAGGAGTCTAAAGATCCAACACGCATTTCTCCAAATAAGCTTGATTTTATTTTCCTTGGTCTGCTCCATGTTTGTCTATCTTGAACAGTCTGACAGGCGCTTATTTACAAATCTGTTTCTGACCAGAAAAGCCACAACATGGTATAAACGTCTTTACTTGTCCATTCAAGTTTGCACAACACTACAGCGCAATAAATCTTAGCGTAATGAAGGCTGTACAATGAGGGCAGGTTACTGGACACACAGACCTATGAATCCTTATATAGTTCGGCTTTTGAGACTTCTCAGTGTGATTCTGGAAACACATCTGTAATTACCTGCTTCTGGCATTGCTATACAAAATAGCTTTTTGTGCAAAAAAAAAAAAAAGTCTTTTGGACAACTAAATGCCGTAAAATTGATGGAGTGTAAGGGCCATTCGGTGCTTTTCTTTACAGCATGTCTCATTTCAGCTTATGTTTTTAAAAGTTTATTAGTGCTTTAAGGCAAAGACTTTATGACCTCAACCCTTAAAATTATACACACTTGTAGATTGCAGGCACACATACTGTATTAGATAGGTAAACATCACTATTTCCTTTATTATACAAAATAAATGCGCTGCCAGTCATGATGTATGACAGATGTGTAACAAAGTAACTAATTTGGCAAATGATGTCTATTTCAAATAACCATCGACTCCTGGCCCATCTGCATTAGAATCTAGGCCCATGAACATGCTGGCCACCATTGGGTGAATAAACACTGTTCTTACGTCAGGCTTGAATTAATTTACTGTTTAAAAAAAAAATATTCTGAACAATTTTAAGATATTTTTTCTACATATTTGCATTTCCTAAAGGATGTCTATGTATAAATTACATGTTACCATAAATAGAAAGGCTACTAATAAAATTAACAAATTACCATAAAAATCTCCATAGTTCGCATAAATTGACATATTTGTGGTTGTGTTTATATAAGGTAGCGTCACAGGTCTGCACTTTATGCCTACAGATCATGTATTGTTCCGAGTGTCCTAACTGTGCACCCATGTAACAATTTCAGATTCCAGTTTGGCTGATTTAAGCATTATTGGCCTGCACGAAGTATGTGCATGCGCTTCCACTGACCACAAGTGATTGTTTACATTAATACCAGTCAGATTTTTATTGTTCTGGCTGGCGAGGATCATTCTCCCATTACCACACTCCATCTGTGCCCAAAGCCACCCCTCACCCCACAGGTTCCTCCTACTTGCTGCAGGAGAGCCCCCATCACTGCTCCTTTATAGGGGTAAAAACTCTGCAGAGCGACATTGGCTCCCACTGATGACATCACCAGCGTTCTGCACAGACCATCCACCTCATGGAGCAGCTGCTTGAGTATAGTGCAGCTTTCTGAGTTGTCTTCCAGCCGACACCACAACAGGGTAAGAGCTGCTGAAGTGTCCGGTGGAAGAGGAGAAACAGGCGCCCTGATGTCCCACTGGATGCTTGGCATCTCAGTTCCGGCCCACAATGGGCAAGGGGGCATCTGCCCCCTGAGCTGGTCACATATTGGGCTGGTCAGTGGGACCACCAGCATTTTTTCTCTTTAAAATGTTACTAATATGCTGCTGGGCCAAGTCTTGTTGCCCCAGCATAAAATTTGACAGCCACTGGTGTTAATTGCTCATTCACTCATTATCATACTATTTTTGATTAAAGGACCAGTGGATATAAAATACAAGTAGTTCTAATTTGAAAAAGCATCTTGGAAGATTTATTTTGAATATCCAGATCATGAGCAATTGAGACACTTAGGGGGGAACTCAATTAGCCGCCATGTTCCTCAGATCATCACGGCCGTGAGATTTTTGCAGAAATCTCCAGTGATTTGTCCTTGCACCCTATAGAGCTGCGAGGAAAAATGAGCAGAGAGTTTAATGCAGTGATGGTAAAAGTGCGCAGCTGCGATGTTCTTCAGAACATTGCGGCTAATTTAATTCCCTTAATATGTGTAATGCAAAAGTGTCCGTTAATAGACCTAAGATAGCCGAGCAGGTGCCTTTTCTTTTTCTGCCAAATTGTCAGACAATTACGACATGTGTGACCCCCAGAATGATGGTTTGACTAACATCTGATGTGATTGAAATTGATCTATGAGAGCAGATATCGTCTGCTAATGACCCCATTGTCGCTTATATGCAGTCTAGTCCGCACTCTTTATATCTTTATATTAGGGATGAGCGCACTCGGATTTATGAAATCCGAGCCCACCCGAACGTTGCCGATCCGAGTCGGATCCGAGACAGATCCGGGTATTGGCGCCAAATTCAAATCTGAAACTGAGGCTCTGACTCATAATCCCGTTGTCGGATCTCGCGATACTCGGATCCTATAAATTCCCCGCTAATCGCCGCCATCTTCACTCGGGCATTGATCAGGGTAGAGGGAGGGTGTGTTAGGTGGTCCTCTGTCCTGGTAGATCTCGTGCTGTGCTGTTTAGTTCTGTGCTGTGCTGTGCTGTGCTGTGCTGTGCTGTGCTGTGCTGTGTTCTGCAGTATCAGTCCAGTGGTGCTGTGTGCTGTGCTCTGTCCTTCTGAGGTCAGTGGTGCTGCTGGGTCCAGTGCTGTGTCCTGTGCTCTGTGCTTCTAAGGGCATAGTTATTTCCCCAATATTCCCCTGTGTTTAAAAAAATAAAAAAAAGTTATTTAAAAAAATACCAAAAACTAATTTAATTTTTTTTAATTACCACAAAATTTGCACAACCAATCCTGCAGTATAAGTCCATTGGTACTGCAATATTACAAAGTTCACACATTCTGCAGTATCAGTCCAGTGGTGCTGTGTCCTGTGCTCTGTCCTGCTGAGTTCCGTAGTGCTGCTGGGT
The DNA here is from genome assembly GCF_038048845.1 of Mixophyes fleayi. Lineage (NCBI taxonomy): Eukaryota > Metazoa > Chordata > Amphibia > Anura > Limnodynastidae > Mixophyes > Mixophyes fleayi. The sequence goes on along the minus strand of NC_134404.1, from coordinate 30,516,961 downwards.
CCTGTGCCGTGTCCTGTTCAGTCCAGTGGTGCTGTGTCCTGTGCTCTGTGCTTCTAAGGGCATAGTTATTTCCCCATTATTCCCAAGTTTTTAAAAAATAAAAAAAAAGTAAAAAAAAATAAAAAATTAAAAAAAAAAAAAATATATAATAATTATAACCAAATTTGCAAAACCAATCCAGCAGTATAAGTCCATTGGTACTGCAATATTACCAAGTTCACACATTCTGCAGTATCTTGTGCTACATATAATGGAGACCAAAAATTTGGAGGATAAAGTAGGGAAAGATCAAGACCCACTTCCTCCTAATGCTGAAGCTGCTGCCACTAGTCATGACATAGACGATGAAATGCCATCAACGTCGTCTTCCAAGCCCGATGCCCAATCTCGTAGTACCGGGCATGTAAAATCCAAAAAGCCCAAGTTAAGAAAAAGTAGCAAAAAGAGAAACTTAAAATCATCTGAGGAGAAACGTAAAGTTGCCAATATGCCATTTACGACACGGAGTGGCAAGGAACGGCTTAGGCCCTGGCCCGTGTTCATGACAAGTGGTTCAGCTTCACCCACGGATCTTAGCCCTCCTCCTCCTCCCCCCCCCTACAAAAAATTGAAGAGAGTTATGCTGTCAGCAACAAAACAGCAAACAACTCTGCCTTCTAAAGAGAAATTATCACAAATCCACAAGGCGAGTCCAAGGATGTTGGTGGTTGTGAAGCCTGACCTTCCCATCACTGTACGGGAAGAGGTGGCTCGGGAGGAGGCTATTGATGATGTAGCTGGCGCTGTGGAGGAACTTGATGATGAGGATGGTGATGTGGTTATTGTAAATGAGGCACCAGGGGGGGAAACAGCTGATGTCCATGGGATGAAAAAGCCCATCGTCATGCCTGGTCAGAAGACCAAAAAATGCACCTCTTCGGTCTGGAGTTATTTTTATCCAAATCCAGACAACCAATGTATGGCCATATGTAGCTTATGTAAAGCTCAAATAAGCAGGGGTAAGGATCTTTCCCACCTAGGAACATCCTCCCTTATACGTCACCTGAATAACCTTCATAGTTCAGTGGTTAGTTCAGGAACTGGGGCTAGGACCCTCATCGGTACAGGGACACCTAAATCCCGTGGTCCAGTTGGATACACACCAGCAACACCCTCCTCGTCAACTTCCTCCACAATCTCCATCAGATTCAGTCCTGCAGCCCAAGTCAGCAGCCAGACTGAGTCCTCCTCAATACGGGATTCATCCGAGGAATCCTGCAGCGGTACGCCTACTACTGCCACTGCTGCTGTTGCTGCTGTTAGTCGGTCATCTTCCCAGAGGGGAAGTCGTAAGACCGCTAAGTCTTTCACAAAACAATTGACCGTCCAACAGTCGTTTGCCATGACCACAAAATACGATAGTAGTCACCCTATTGCAAAGCGTATAACTGCGGCTGTAACTGCAATGTTGGTGTTAGACGTGCGCCCGGTGTCCGCCATCAGTGGAGTGGGATTTAGAGGGTTGATGGAGGTATTGTGTCCCCGGTACCAAATCCCGTCGAGATTCCACTTCACTAGGCAGGCGATACCAAAAATGTACAGAGAAGTACGATCAAGTGTCCTCAGTGCTCTAAAAAATGCGGTTGTACCCACTGTCCACTTAACCACGGACATGTGGACAAGTGGTTCTGGGCAAACGAAGGACTATATGACTGTGACAGCCCACTGGGTAGATGCATCCCCTTCCGCAGCAACAGCAACAGCTGCATCAGTAGCAGCAACTACAAAATGGCGGCTCGTGCAAAGGCAGGCAACATTGTGTATTACAGGCTTTAATAAGAGGCACAACGCTGACAACATATTAGAGAAAATGAGGGAAATTATCTCCCAGTGGCTTACCCCACTTAGACTCTCATGGGGATTTGTGGTGTCAGACAATGCCAGTAACATTGTGCGGGCATTAAATATGGGCAATTTCCAGCACGTCCCATGTTTTGCCCACACCATTAATTTGGTGGTGCAGCATTACCTGAAGAGTGACAGGGGTGTGCAGGAGATGCTTGCGGTGGCGCGCAAAATTTATTGGTGCGATTCATAAAAGTTCAGGGTTTTTAAGATATTGTGGTGACCCACTCCTCTACGCAGTCCAGGTACATTTATTGGTGCGAATCATAAAAGTTCAGGGTTTTTAATATATCTTGTGGTGACCCACTCCTCTACGCAGTCCAGGTACATTTATTGGTGCGAATCATAAAAGTTCAGGGTTTTTAATATATCTTGTGGTGACCCACTCCTCTACGCAGTCCAGGTACATTTATTGGTGCGAATCATAAAAGTTCAGGGTTTTTAATATATATTGTGGTGACCCACTCCTCTACGCAGTCCAGGTACATTTATTGGTGCGAATCATAAAAGTTCAGGGTTTTTAATATATCTTGTGGTGACCCACTCCTATACGCAGTCCAGGTACATTTATTGGTGCGATTCATAAAAGTTCAGGGTTTTTAATAGATATTGTGGTGACCCACTCCTCTACGCAGTCCAGGTACATTTATTGGTGTGAATCATAAAAGTTCAGGGTTTTTAATATATATTGTGGTGACCCACTCCTCTACGCAGTCCAGAAAGATACCTTGTTGCAACGTTTTGGACTAATAACTATATTGTGAGGTGTTCAGAATACACTGTAAATTAGTGGAAATGCTTGTTATTGAATGTTATTGAGGTTAATAATAGCCTAGGAGTGAAAATAAGCCCAAAAACTTGATTTTTAAACTTTTTATGTTTTTTTCAAAAAAAATCTGAATCCAAAACCTTAAATCCGAACCGAGACCTTTCGTCAAGTGTTTTGCGAGACAAATCCGAACCCCAAAAATAACGAAAATCCGGATCCAAAACACAAAACACGAGACCTCAAAAGTCGCCGGTGCACATCCCTACTTTATATCTATATCTTTATTATATCTAACTATACTATACAGAACAGATTCAGCTCAGTGCATGATCACAACTGTCCAAACATTTGACAAAATGTTTGTGGTCCTATTAGCTAGAGATCCATGTGTTCAGCATGAGATGGTGTGAGTACCCAGTTCTTTTTGACAACGAGACCCTTTTGGATCACTCTAAAGTTGCCCCTTAGGTCAACTTGTTGGCAGACCAAGGATGAGATCTGGTTAATGGCTGGTACCCCTATTGTAACGATGAGATATACTATTCTTTGCTTTCCAGGAGACACAGATACCATGCACTCTTTATCTGGTAAGAGGTTAGTATCCTTTACTTTGAAAGTAAGCCTTGAAGGTTCTGCTTGCCTACAGGACTAGGGGCAGTCCTTCACTTTATAGGTATGCTAAGACTGTACATGGATTATACTCTTTGTTCCATCCCCTTGAGATCCAAACATACGAGCATAATTTTGAGTCCTCGCAAGGATCACGGAGGTGGAGAATCAAGAGTTGAAACTGGACTACGAGATGAGCAGCAGTCTGGGCCTTGTCAGTTCTTCCAAATTTGGCTCAATTCTTGATGGTTGTTAAAACTTCTAATGAAGGTTCTCATGTGGATTTTGAATGCATAGTCTCCACAATGACGTTAGGTCTGGACTGAAATGAAGATGCGATGGCTTCCTTTGCAGGTTCAGCGATTATTAAGGTCCTCAGGGTGGGTCCTCGGTGGCATATAGATCATACTTGCCAACATTGGCAATTAATGCTCCGGGAGATCGGGAGGGATGTGGGCGTGTTGAGGATGTGGCCCTGTGGGTTGCGTCATATGGCCCCACCTCCTTAACATCAATCAATTTTTGGGACCAATTACAGCAGGGGGCGGGGCCACGATGACGCACGATTCGCATCATAAGCACCCACTACCTTACTATTGAGTTCTTTGGGAATCGGGAGGTTTGCCTGCTCTACCGGGATTGTGGGAGGGCTCCCAGAAATTCTGAAGTCTCCCAGACATTCTGGGAGAGTAGGCAGCTATCATATAGATCTGTAGTTATTAGATCTTGTAACTTGTCCCAGAGATGGGATAAGGCTCAACAGAGCTGTACCAGGAATAACACAAATTGGAAAGTTCTCCCTAGCCCATTGTTTGTTTTAAATAGAGCCCAGCTGAACAGCAGACAGCGTTGTAATGTCCTCTTCTATTACATTGCCTACTTAGTAGATACAAAGGCTCACAATTTGCTATAGATAAAGAATGTAACGTGGACATTTTTGCATTGCAAAAGCTGCACGCACAATACCCCTCAATTCAATAATTGCTTTTGCCCCTGATTCGTTTCCTAAAGTGAATATAAACGGTGCCCGAAAGTAAAAAAAAAAAAACTATAACAGAAAAAAACAAACCAAATAAAAATAAAACTAGCAGTACAAAATAAAGTATTAACATTAAAAAAAATAAATACTATAAATGTGAATGAGTAAAGAATTGATAGGGAAGAAGTTAGATCATTGTATATTAAGAGTGACAGGGGGTATTTGAAAGCAGACTTCTATGTAGAAGGTTTTCGGGTTGCCTGAAGAATGCTTCATTGCTCAGTGAAAATGCACTGGAAATATATTCCAATTTATTATACAGGAATTGCTCACTTGGCTGCTCCTGATTTCCTTCAGACTCCCAAAGGCAAGACGAGTATGCCCTCTGGGGGTTTTCTACTAACTTGGCTCCGTTACTTTCAGCATTTTTTCGCCCTTTCGCACAAAATATCACATTGATACATTTTTTTTTCATCTTCTGTCTAAAGAAAGGGAAATTTATGGTGTCTTTTACATCAGGAAGTCTACTTTTCCCCTGAACTTTTTATAGCTATGAATATTTGAAACATTTCAAACCCAGACAATAAATATCGCATGATTATTGTTCTCATATGGCCGGATTATTTTTTCTTCGAGGTCTGCACTTCTGTACATGGTTCATATTAAAGTTACCGGTTCGGTTTGGGAGAAGGGGACAGACTTTGCACATGTTATGTAAAAGATAATTATAGCTTCTGAAAGTGTTTACGTGACTTTTAGGTGAGTCCAGAATTTAATCATGGTAAAGTGTGTTATTGAAATCTCTACATATATAATACACTAGTTCCTTTTATTAACAGAAATGCTCCCCAAGTTAGAAAACAATTCACAGTTTAATCGTCTTTGCCTGTTTACATGAAGGTCAGTTCTGGACAACCTGTGGCTTTTCACGTGTTGTGAAACTACAACTCCCAGCATACCCTGCAAGTTATTGGATGACAAAACAATGCTGGGACTTGTAGTTTCACAACACCTAGAGAGCCTGATGTAGTTGTGTGAGTAAGTGTGTATGGGCAGCGTGGTGGCTTAGTGGTTAGCACATCTGCCTCACTCACAGCGGGGTCATGAGTTCAATTCCCGACCTGTGTGGAGTTTGTATGTTCTCCCCGTGTTTGCGTGGGTTTCCTCTGGGTGCTCCGGTTTCCTCCCACACTGCAAAAACACACTGGTAGGTTAATTGGCTGCTAATTTTTTTTACCCTAGTCTCTCTCTCTCTCTGTGTGTGTATGTTAGGGAATTTAGACTGTAAGCCCCAATGGGGCAGGGACTGATGTGAATGAGTTCTCTGTACAGGGCTGCGGAATCAGTGGCGATATATAAATAAATGGTGATGATGATGATGAGTTTGTAAATAGATTACAGTGGATATAAAATATATTCACTCCTTTTGAAACTCATCACATCGCAGACGCAGATGGGTGCATAGGAATTCTCACCACTGATCAGCACAAATTACTCTGCAGTGTCAAAACAATTCTCTTTCCTAATCATGGCATGCGGACGGCATGGCAGAGGTGGCTGCGGTTTATATCAGCTCTTCGCCCTGCCTCCCACACTGCTCACAAATATAAAATTAGTTTGTGAAGACAGTAGGACATTACAGCGTCATACATTACATCAAGGACAGTCATGTTTTAGAAGATCTAATGCCTTCTCTGCTCAGCTGCTGGACCCAGTTAGTTGAATTATCATTGCTGTTGCCATTTCCGTTCCTCCATTGGCCATCTCCGCCGCCTCCTTGGTGACAGCAGCTAACTCCGCACATGGAGTACATAAGTCCTGGCTGCTTCCAGCAGCGAGTATGACACTAAAGTAAGACATCAGGCTGCTCACAGCTACTCCAAGTTGGTAGCTAATCACAATAGTGCCCCTGTATCACGACAGCAACAGCCTATTCCACAACCAGAAGAGGCTCTGTTATTATAACTGGTCAAGGCCAGTTATGCAGGGGCGCACTTAGGGGGGATGTTTACAGTTACCCAGAAACCTCCCATTCTCTAATCATGGAAAATCCCAGTTAGTAGATATATTAAATTAACTCTAACACATTGTCTGCAGCCTAGGAAACATTTTCGTGAGCACCTGGATATGTTTTCATGAACATTGGCCTCAACAAAATGACCGCCCGCACTTTTGTCTCTAGTGTTTTATTTTTACAGTTTTGTATTTGGTTCTTTAGTGTTTGTCTGACAGAAAATACAGAAAACAAATGATGTTACCATCTGCAGTCTGATGTGCAGCACTGGGTAAGGAACTGTAACTCTAATTTGAATATATTTTAATTAGGTGTGAGAGGAGATTATTAATTTTGTAGAGTAATATTAATTTGTTGAGATGGACATATTTATTTAAAGCAATGTTTAATATTGTAAAGCTTACTTTATGCCTCATTCTTTTTTATGTAACATTGTATTGCATTTTTATACATTTTACTGTTCTAATTCTAGTTTTCATATCTAAATACAGCACTACTGTCTAATTTCTGTTTTGTATGCAATTCTGAATTGTTTTGCTATGCTGAATGTGTGGAGACTGCATAGTACCACTTCTCTTTGTCATTCTCATGCTATACATATATACACTACACAGTACCACTTTTCTTCATGTATTTTCCATGCTATACATATATACACTACACAGAACCACTTCTCCATGTAATTTCCATGCTATACATGTATATACTGCACAGTACCACTTCTCTTTATGTCATATTCATGCTTTATATACAGACACTGCACAGAACCACTTATATTTATGTCATTTTCATGTTGTACATTTGAACACTGCACAGTACCAGTTTAATTTTATGTCATTCTCATGCTGTATATTGGGGAAAATCCCCCCTGTCCATATACCGCCAAAGTCCCAGAAGTCCAGCGGTGGCCATGTGTTTCTTGTTTTGTTTGTTTGGTTTTAAAATAAAGTTAAACTTAAAATATTAAAATAAGTTAGAATTACCAGGGTTTCATGAAAATTCCTGATCAGGGTCAAATTTCACGAAAAACAGAGGCGAAAACACCTCTCAGTCGCTGCTTCTGCTCCAGTTGTTATTGGATTCTGTCGTACACTCTGCGACTCAACCAAACTCCTTATTTACACTCAAACAATTTCACTACAAAAAAAGTGTCTGTGGCTGTTTATGGCAGCAAGTTAGTTTTTGTTTTGTTTTGCTTTGTTCCAAAATCAAACATTTGGAAACCTCCCATCTAGAAATCCTGCATTTACCCCTTTTACGCTTGATCAAAATGACAGTTCTTGGCTGATAAGAAATCTCATAGTAGAAGGTAAGCCTGTTTTAACTTAAATGTTATATTAAAATAATGTTAAATTTAGAGATGAGCGCACTCGGATTTTTGAAATCCGAGCCCACCCGAACGTTGCCGATCCGAGTCGGATCCGAGACAGATCCGGGTATTGGCGCCAAATTCAAATCTGAAACTGAGGCTCTGACTCATAATCCCGTTGTCGGATCTCGCGATACTCGGATACTATAAATTCCCAAATTGATCAGGGTAGAGGGAGGGTGTGTTAGGTGGTCCTCTGTCCTGCTATATCTCGTGCTGTTCAGTGCTGTGCTGTGCTGAGCTGTGCTCAGTCCAGTGGTGCTGTGTCCTGTGCTCTGTCCTTCTGAGGTCAGTGGTGCTGCTGGGTCCTGTGCTGTGTCCTGTGCTCTGTGCTTCTAAGGGCATAGTTATTTCCCCAATATTCCCCTGTGTTTAAAAAAAAAAAAAAAAAAAAGTTATTTAAAAAAATACCAAAAACCAATTAAATTTTTTTTTAATTACCACAAAATTTGCACAACCAATCCTGCAGTATAAGCCCATTGGTACTGCAATATTACCAAGTTCACACATTCAGCAGTAAAAGTCCAGTGGTACTGCAATATTACAAAGTTCACACATTCTGCAGTATCAGTCCAGTGGTGCTGTGTCCTGTGCTCTGTCCTGCTGGGTCCTGTGCTGTGTCCTGTCCAGTCCAGTGGTGCTGTGTCCTGTGCTCTGTGCTTCTAAGGGCATAGTTATTTCCCCATTATTCCCAAGTTTTTTAAAAATTTTAAAAAAGTTATAAAAAAAAATAAAAATAAAAAATATATATAATTATAACCAAATTTGCAAAACCAATCCAGCAGTATAAGCCCATTGGTACTGCAATATTACCAAGTTCACACATTCAGCAGTAAAAGTCCAGTGGTGCTGTGTCCTGTGCTCTGTCCTGCTGAGTTCCGTAGTGCTGCTGGGTCCTGTGCTGTGTCCTGTTCAGTCCAGTGGTGCTGTGTCCTGTGCTCTGTGCTTCTAAGGGCATAGTTATTTCCCCATTATTCCCAAGTTTTTAAAAAATAAAAAAGAAGTTATAAAAAATATTAAAATATTTTTTTTTTTTAAAAAAGTAATTATAACCAAATTTGCAAAAGCAATCCAGCAGTATAAGTCCATTGGTACTGCAATATTACCAAGTTCACACATTCTGCAGTATCTTGTGCTACATATAATGGAGACCAAACATTTGGAGGATAAAGTAGGGAAAGATCAAGACCCACTTCCTCCTAATGCTGAAGCTGCTGCCACTAGTCATGACATAGACGATGAAATGCCATCAACGTCGTCTTCCAAGCCCGATGCCCAATCTCGTAGTACCGGGCATGTAAAATCCAAAAAGCCCAAGTTAAGAAAAAGTAGCAAAAAGAAAAACTTAAAATCATCTGAGGAGAAACGTAAAGTTGCCAATATGCCATTTACGACACAGAGTGGCAAGGAACGGCTTAGGCCCTGGCCCGTGTTCATGACTAGTGGTTCAGCTTCACCCACGGATCTTAGCCCTCCTCCTCCTCCCCCCCCTACAAAAAATTGAAGAGAGTTATGCTGTCAGCAACAAAACAGCAAACAACTCTGCCTTCTAAAGAGAAATTATCACAAATCCCCAAGGCGAGTCCAAGGATGTTGGTGGTTGTCAAGCCTGACCTTCCCATCACTGTACGGGAAGAGGTGGCTCGGGAGGAGCCTATTGATGATGTAGCTGGCGCTGTGGAGGAACTTGATGATGAGGATGGTGATGTGGTTATTGTAAATGAGGCACCAGGGGGGGAAACAGCTGATGTCCATGGGATGAAAAAGCCCATCGTCATGCCTGGTCAGAAGACCAAAAAATGCACCTCTTCGGTCTGGAGTTATTTTTATCCAAATCCAGACAACCAATGTATGGCCATATGTAGCTTATGTAAAGCTCAAATAAGCAGGGGTAAGGATCTTGCCCACCTAGGGACATCCTCCCTTATACGTCACCTGAATAACCTTCATAGTTCAGTGGTTAGTTCAGGAACTGGGGCTAGGACCCTCATCGGTACAGGGACACCTAAATCCCGTGGTCCAGTTGGATACACACCAGCAACACCCTCCTCGTCAACTTCCTCCACAATCTCCATCAGATTCAGTCCTGCAGCCCAAGTCAGCAGCCAGACTGAGTCCTCCTCAATACGGGATTCATCCGAGGAATCCTGCAGCGGTACGCCTACTACTGCCACTGCTGCTGTTGCTGCTGTTAGTCGGTCATCTTCCCAGAGGAGAAGTCGTAAGACCGCTAAGTCTTTCACAAAACATTTGACCGTCCAACAGTCATTTGCCATGACCACAAAATACGATAGTAGTCACCCTATTGCAAAGCGTATAACTGCGGCTGTAACTGCAATGTTGGTATTAGACGTGCGCCCGGTGTCCGCCATCAGTGGAGTGGGATTTAGAGGGTTGATGGAGGTATTGTGTCCCCGGTACCAAATCCCGTCGAGATTCCACTTCACTAGGCAGGCGATACCAAAAATGTACAGAGAAGTACGATCAAGTGTCCTCAGTGCTCTAAAAAATGCGGTTGTACCCACTGTCCACTTAACCACGGACATGTGGACAAGTGGTTCTGGGCAAACGAAGGACTATATGACTGTGACAGCCCACTGGGTAGATGCATCCCCTTCCGCAGCAACAGCAACAGCTGCATCAGTAGCAGCAACTACAAAATGGCTGCTTGTGCAAAGGCAGGCAACATTGTGTATTACAGGCTTTAATAAGAGGCACAATGCTGACAACATATTAGAGAAACTGAGGGAAATTATCTCCCAGTGGCTTACCCCACTTAGACTCTCATGGGGATTTGTGGTGTCAGACAATGCCAGTAACATTGTGCGGGCATTAAATATGGGCAATTTCCAGCACGTCCCATGTTTTGCCCACACCATTAATTTGGTGGTGCAGCATTACCTCAAGAGTGACAGGGGTGTGCAGGATATGCTTGCGGTGGCGCGCAAAATTGCTGGACACTTTCGGCATTCAGCCAGTGCCTACCGCAGACTAGATGCACATCAAAAAAGCATGAACCTGCCCTGCCATCACCTCAAACAAGAGGTTGTGACGCGCTGGAACTCCACCCTCTATATGCTGCAGAGGATGGAGGAGCAGCAAAAGGCCATTCAGGCCTACACAGCCACCTACGACATAGGCAAAGGAGTGGGGATGCGCCTCAGTCAAGCGCAGTGGAGACTGATTTCCGTGTTATGCAAGGTTCTGCAGCCAATTGAACTTGCCACACGAGAAGTCAGTTCCGACACTGCCAGCTTGAGTCAGGTCATTCCCCTGATCAGGCTGTTGCAGAAGCAGCTGGAGAAAGTGAGGGAGGAGCTGGTAAGCCATTGCGATTACACCAAGCATGTAGCTCTTGTGGATGTAGCCCTTCGTACGCTTTGCCAGGATCCGAGGGTGGTCACTCTTTTAAAGTCAGAGGAATACATTCTGGCCACCGTGCTCGATCCTCGGTTTAAAGTGTATGTTGTGTCTCTGTTTCCGGCGGACACAAGTCTACAGCGGTGCAAAGACCTGCTGGTCAGGAGATTGTCCTCTGAAGAGGACCGTGACATGCCAACAGCTCCACCCTCATTTTCTTCCACATCTATGGCTGCGAGGAAAAAGCTCAGTTTTCCCAAAAGAGGCGCTGGCGGGGATGCTGATAACATCTGGTCCGGACTGAAGGACCTGCCAACCATTGCAGACATGTCTACTCTCGCTGCATTAGATGCTGTCACAATAGAAAAAATTGTGGATGATTACTTTGCTGACACCATCCAAGTAGACATGTCAGACAGTCCATATTGTTACTGGCAGGAAAAAAAGGCAGTTTGGAAGCCCCTGTACAAACTGGCTCTATTTTACCTGAGTTGTCCGCCCTCCAGTGTGTACTCGGAAAGAGTTTTTAGTGCAGCGGGGAACCTGGTCAGTGAGCGGCGAAGGAGGTTGCTTCCTCATAACGTTGAAAAAATGATGTTTATAAAAATGAATAATCAATTCCTCAATGAAGTACAGCACTGCCCTCCAGATACTACAGAGGGACCTGTGGTTGTGGAGTCCAGCGGGGACGAATTGATAATGTGTGATGAGGAGGAAGTACACACTGTAGGGGGGAGAGGAATCAGAGGTTGAGGATGAGGACGACATCTTGCCTCAGTAGAGCCTGTTTAGTCTGTACAGGGAGAGATGAATAGCTTTTTTGGTGTGGGGGCCCAAACAAACCAATCATTTCAGCCAAAGTTGTTTGGTAGGCCCTGTCGCTGAAATGATTGGTTTGTTAAAGTGTGCATGTCCTATTTCAACAACATAAGGGTGGGTGTGAGGGCCCAAGGACAATTCCATCTTGGAACTTTTTTTTTTGCATTATATGACCAATCAACAGTCGTTTGCCATGTTCAAAAAGTAAAACCAAATTTAAACAAATTCAAGAAATTAAACCAAAAGTAAAATGCCCTGTCATTATTTAAAACAAGAGGTATTGACGTGCTCTAAAACTACTGTATTGTTGTTTATATTTTATAAACACTACACTTGAAAGCTTGAGTCTTTCAATAAAAAAGTAACTGTCCATTGCACGAATATTTGCAACAGGGACAATTTTAGGGTTAAGAAAGTCAACTAATAACACTTCGACACTGTCTGTCTTTATAAACACTACACTTGGAAGTTGGAGGAGGTATTGTGGCCCCGGCACCAAATTTACTACCGGGGCCACTCCACTGTGCAGTCCATATTTAGGTGTATCAGATATTAAACAACGGTGACAGTTGATGCCCAATTTTTTAATTATATTGTGGCCTCGGTACCAAATTGTGTACCGGGGCCACCACACTACACAGTCCATACCCTTTTTTGGTGGAATTCTGACCCGTGGAGGGTTTTTTAATTATATTGTGGCCTCGGTACCAAATTGTGTACCGGGGCCACCACACTACGCAGTCAAGATAGATAGATGCGTATCATAGATAAAGTACATTCAGTGGTGTGGGGCAAATTGAAAAATATTCAAAATGCACTGACATTATCAAAAACAAGAGGTTGTCACACGCTGAAACTCCAACATGTATATGATGGAGAGGATGGAGGAGCAGCCGTATGTGCAGTGTAATGCAGACCTGTTGAAGGTTTTTTATATATTTTATTGTGGTGCCCAGTGCCCACTACTCTACGCAGTCCAGATACTATTTTTGGGTGTAATTCTGACCTATTGAAGGTTTTCTATATATTATATTGTGGTGGCCAGTGGCCAGTCCTCTATGCAGTCCAGATACTATTTTTGGGTGTAATTCAGACCTGTTGAAGGTTTTCTATATATTCTTTATTGTGGTGCCCAGTGCCCACTACTCTACGCAGTCCAGATACATTTATTGGTGCGAATCATACAAGTTCAGGGTTTTTAATATATATTGTGGTGACCCACTCCTCTACGCAGTCCAGGTACATTTATTGGTGCGAATCATACAAGTTCAGGGTTTTTAATATATATTGTGGTGACCCACTCCTCTACGCAGTCCAGGTACATTTATTGGTGCGAATCATACAAGTTCAGGGTTTTTAATATATATTGTGGTGACCCACTCCTCTACGCAGTCCAGATACATTTATTGGTGCGAATCATACAAGTTCAGGGTTTTTAATATATATTGTGGTGACCCACTCCTCTACGCATTCCAGGTACATTTATTGGTGCGAATCATACAAGTTGATGGTTTTCTTATTATATATATATTGTGGTGACCCACTCCTCTAGGCAGTCCAGGTACATTTATTGCTGCGAATCATACAAGTTGATGGTTTTCTTATTATATATATTGTGGTGACCCACTCCTCTACGCAGTCCAGGTACATTTATTGGTGCGAATCATACAAGTTCAGGGTTTTTAATATATATTGTGGTGACCCACTCCTCTACGCAGTCCAGGTACATTTATTGCTGCGAATCATACAAGTTCAGGGTTTTTAATATATATTGTGGTGACCCACTCCTCTACGCAGTCCAGGTACATTTATTGCTGCGAATCATACAAGTTGATGGTTTTCTTATTATATATATTGTGGTGACCCACTCCTCTACGCAGTCCAGATACATTTATTTGTGCGAATCATACAAGTTCAGGGTTTTTAATATATATTGTGGTGACCCACTCCTCTACGCAGTCCAGGTACATTTATTGGTGCGAATCATACAAGTTGATGGTTTTCTTATTATATATATTGTGGTGACCCACTCCTCTAGGCAGTCCAGGTACATTTATTGGTGCGAATCATACAAGTTGATGGTTTTCTTATTATATATATTGTGGTGACCCACTCCTCTACGCAGTCCAGAAAGATACCTCGTTGCAACGTTTTGGACTAATAACTATATTGTGAGGTGTTCAGAATACACTGTAAATTAGTGGAAATGCTTGTTATTGAATGTTATTGAGGTTAATAATAGCGTAGGAGTGAAAATAAGCCCAAAAACTTGATTTTTAAACTTTTTATGTTTTTTTCAAAAAAAATCCGAATCCAAAACCTTAAATCCGAACCGAGACCTTTCGTCAAGTGTTTTGCGAGACAAATCCGAACCCAAAAAATAATGAAAATCCGGATCCAAAACACAAAACACGAGACCTCAAAAGTCGCCGGTGCACATCCCTAGTTAAATTAATATTGGTCACATATTTGTGATATATATGAAAATTGTTAGCCCATACTTACTAACTTTTGGTTGGTGTGCTCCGGGAGATCCCGGGGGCAGGTGTGTGTGGGGGGGGGGGCTTGCCAAATTGCGTCACTTGGCCCCACCTCCTAAGCAGGCAACACAATTTTACCTTATTACAGCAGGGGCGGGTCTATGATGATGCAAGAATTGTATCACTAAGCCCCGCCTCCACCCTGTTAACTAACTAAGGATGCTGCATGCGGGAGGTTGTTCTGCTCTCCCTGGAGTCCAAAAATATAGGGTCTCCCAGACATTGCGGGAGAGTAGGCAACTATGTGTTAGCCTTAAAAAGTTTGAGAAAATATTGTTTTAATACAGAAGAATGAAGCCACTGCGGTTATCAGTGAGTACCTGCTCAATCCCAGTACATTATGGGTGGGCACTCACAGGACTTCCATAAGAATGAAGAAATTCAAAAGGTATAATGTGTTACATCAATACACTTGATGTTAGTGAGAGATTGCAGATAACCACTTAATGGGCATAAGCAGATTGTTAACAAATACAGATATAAACTAACTGGAACTGATGGGATGAAACAAACTTTCACTATTATATTGCATGTTCTAACAAGTGCTGACTCCTTGTATCCTTACAATATTGGTTTTATAAATATACCTACATACAGTTCTGAAAATGGGCCGATATATGGTGATAAGCTATACCGCCGCTTCAACCACTGTATATATTGCTTATATAGATATATACTGCTTATATATATATCAGACATACATACATCTGTTCTTTTTTATCTAGTCTGTTATCTTCTTTATATATACTGTATATATGGATGAATATGTCTGCAAATGTTAAACCCGCTTTTAGAAGACCTAGAAAGGTCTGGTATGTTTTGGGTCACAATTCAAAGAAATATCTTGTTTGGGGCCAGTCATTCTTTCCCTGTAAGACAACGAGCGAACCCTTACATTCAGTGGTGATGTACAGCAGGTGACATGTGACCGCTGACCAGGCTGATCATGTGACTGATTTACATCATAACCAGCCTTTGTGATGTCACTCAGCTCTGGTATAGAAGTCACTGATTGGTATAGACCAGTCAGTTTTCAGCTGAGTGTGAGCTGTATATTAGCCACACACATACATATGTTGCCAGACATTGTTTATTGCTGTGAATGTTTCTCCTGATAGGACATCTCAGTCTAAGGTAAGGGTATTTTGACTTAAATGTTATAGGAAAATAATGTTAAAATTAACATTGGTCAAACATGTCTTTTCAATCCTTGTGCAGAGATTTGATGATAATGTACTTGATATCCAATATACATGTGTGTAAAAATAAATATATATATATATATATATATATATATATATATCAATGTGTGTGTATAAACCTACCTATACTGTTTATAAATTGTGTGTTTGTGTATAAATATATAGATATTGTGAGGTGACTGGTAGAGCCTGGGAAGGGAGATATTTTTATACCAGGACCTTGTCATATGTGTTATAAGGAGAGATCTAGTTAGGATTTGTTTTTCTGGTAGTTAGAGCTCAGATAAGCAGGGTTTATTTTCTGTTATTGTAGGACTGTACACAGACCAGAAAGCATGGTGAGCTTAAGATCTATATTAGAGATGAACGATTCTGATTACTTGAAAATCGACGTTAGGGATCCGAGTGACTCGGTTTTTACCGTTAAACTTGGATCTCAAATCGAGGCAAAATGTAATTTTGGACAGTTTTGGGTTGCTATCTTTTGTATATATAGACCTTCCTCGTTCTCTGAAGTACGATATTAGAACAGACAGTGTGTAGGGAGGAGGTTAGCGGCGGTGCTCTGCTGATAAAATAGCATTAAGGGTGAACCAGAGACATAGGAAAGTAATAGAATCCTGTCATTATTGTAAAGCAGTTCTGTAGGGAATAGTCAGCTACAATAGTTTGCTGATCAATTGCTTTTAATTTCAATCTTAAATACACTTTACACAGGCAAATGGCTGCTGGTTGTTGTTAATGCATTGCATATATATATATATATATATATATATATATATATATCTCTATAATATAAATGTCTAGTGGCGTGTGTTAGTCTGTGTGTGTGTGTGTGTGAAAAAAACCAATCCAAGCTGCAGCGCCACCTGCTGGGCAGAGTTATACACTGACCTATATATTTCTTGAAGGAGAAGTGACAGTTGGGAGTGGTTGGTGGTTGCCGGGGGTGACAGTGGGGAGTTTTTAACACCTTAAGTAGCTTGATTTGACTAGAATGCATGAGTATCATGCACGGGTTAACTGACCTACTAAATTCTTAGTGTGTGTGGGGAAAAAAACCTCAAAAAGGGCTGAAATGTGGTATACTGACATTATTGACGAGTTGAGGGGTCAAACTCATTTTCGTGAGGTAATTTTACCTCATGAACACACATGTGTACAGTGGCGGATCCAGGGGGGTGCGATCGGGGCAATCGCCCCCCCTAGCAGGGGTTTGCTGCCGACGGCTGCACAGTATGTGCAGGTCCGTTTGGCAGTGACAGTGTGCTGCCCGGCTGCTCTGATTGTGTTTTAAACACACTGTCCCTGCCTGTCACTGCCGAGCGGACCTGCACATACTGTGCAGCCCCCGGCAGCCTCAGAAGTAGGAAAGAGGTTGGAGCCTAAATCGCCCCGCCCTAGCATCCCCACGGGGAACAAACATTTTCTAGACCTGCCCTGCATGTGTAGCGGCGTGTGTTAGTGTGTGTGTGTCTGTGGAATAAACTGTTTTCTCAGAAAGGGCTCATCCGAATGACCTGAAATTTGGTATACTGACATTATTTGACAAAAAAATGCATGAGTATCATGCACGGGTTAACTTGTGTGTGTGTGTGTGTGTGTGTGTGTGTGTGTGTATATATATATATATATATATATATATATAACAGTACTAGTCAGTATATACAGACTGAGTTACATATCATTCTGAACTAACCAGTATATTTCTTTGAGAAAAACAGTGTGCTTTTGCTGTCAGACTATTAGCACCAGAATCCAAAAAACAAACATATTTGTTTCTTTTAAACTTGAAAGTTTTTCTAGTGAAAGTTATCTTGTGTGGGGGCAGTGACAACTGAAATAATTTTGAAAAAATCTGTCTGTTTGCGTGTAAGATTCCCCCAAGTACAATGCCTTCTTACACATTTAACATTGTGCCCTTATTATCTCATAATCTGTTAAATAATGTCTACTGATGAAGATGCTGTCTGTCTAATGAGCTCTTATACTGCCACTGCTGTCCCCTCTCCAATGTATTTGCTGCTGCTGACCCTCTCCAATGTATTTGCTGCTGCTGACCCTCTCCAATGTATTTGCTGCTGCTGACGCTCTGCAATGTATTTGCTGCTGCTGACCCTCTCCAATGTATTTGCTGCTGCTGACCCTCTCCAATGTATTTGCTGCTGCTGACCCTCTCCAATGTATTTCTGCTGACCCTCTCCAATGTATTTGCTGCTGCTGACGCTCTGCAATGTATTTCTGCTGACCCTCTCCAATGTATTTGCTGCTGCTGACCCTCTCCAATGTATTTGCTGCTGCTGACGCTCTGCAATGTATTTCTGCTGACCCTCTCCAATGTGTCACACATGCTGACTAATGGGTACCTAATTGGTGTATCTCCTATATTCAAAGAAAATGTAATTGATGTAGACATCTTCAATGAGGGTGATGATTGGTTACCATTGAGGAAGATGACCACTGTTTATCCAAATGCCCATGATTCATTTGTTAACATCCCTATCTAATATATCCAGTTAAACAACCAGCAACCAAAATATTGGCTTTTGTGGGGCCCAAACTAAGCACCTAAGCCACAGTGACGGTCTCTACAGTACTTGGTTTGTTAACATTTGTGCATATCCTTTTTAACAAATGGCTGGGTGGATGGCCCCAAGGACAATGCCATCTTGCATGATTTTTACTCCTCCACTTTTTCCCAAAAATCTTCTGAAGTCTTTGTTGTAGTACATTCTTGCACCAAAATCGCCCTTTTTGGAGGGCTTTTTGTAACTCATTGCAATGCTTGTTTTCAGCATGTTACTAGTGCTGTCAACTGTAATCTGACTGCTCATTGGGTGACCAATATGCCAAATTCTGCCTAATTTCTCAGAATGTGGGCTTTCAAATTCAATTGCATTGTCTTGTGAAGAGAAATGTTTGGCAACCAAATCTTCATCAATGTGAGTTATAAATACTTGTGTGAGGCCAAGTATTGCCCAATCTGAACTGTCTGGTTTACATATTTTTTACACTTTATTAATATAACATATATTTGTTATTTATACATTCCATATTGATATTCATGACATAAATAATATACATGACATATTTATATACTTGCAAATATATATGTTTGATTCACAAGGACAGCATTACAGCACATACTAATTTCTTTCCAGTCAGATCTACCTTACTCATAATGTAACAAGCACTTATAGTATTACAAGGTGTTTAAAAACTCTGCTCTCGATAAGTGCATTGTAAATAAATAGGCCACCTTCGTCTATTTAGTTTTATCAATGTATAAATAACTGTATTACCTCTACCACTATCCAGCCACTGAACATTTTTCTGAGCATAAGTGTGTATGATGGATGATCTGTTTCCTTCCAAATTTATTGTATGCCTAGTCTTTGACGTTTTTTTTGATGGGTACACTCCACCTTTGTCGATCGTCATCTAAATTTATTTATATATCGCCATCAAATTAAGTTGCACTTTACAATTGGGTATCTATCTACTTCTCTAAATCTCTACTCATGCCGCTGTCAAGTTTTGCCTTATTGATTTCTAAAAGGCATAATACATGTTCCTTTTTTCCTGAATCGCACCTGGGAAGATTAATGAATGTACTTATGATCACTAAAGTGCTTTTTTGCAAGGCTGCTAGATCATCTATTGTGTCCCCTAGTTTAAGGCTTGTATCTTTTATTAAACTGCCATGTATTTGTGCGATATATATGTGCCATTGCTCTGTCGCTAATTTTAGTCAGCCAGATCGCTGCAGACTTTGGTGAAAATTGGGACCGTTGGAAAGGGATCATTAGAAAATTAACTGAAAATGAATGTCAATGCTATAAATAGTAATATAGGAGCAAAAACAGCTAAAAAAGTCCAGATCCAAAACTAAAACCTTTCGCGTTTGTTCGACAAAACCGGTAGCAAAGCCGAAACACTTATATATGTGTGTGACACGTCACTTTTAAGAGCAGGACTATTAATTATGGTCTTAAGGGGTCAATGCAAGCAGACTCAGGCTGTACAAGGCTTTTTACTAAGCCTTGTAGATTGTAGAGCCTGTGCATGCTTGGATTGCCCCCTTAAGACCATAATTAATAGTCCTGCTCTTAAAAGTGACGTCCATGCGGCTGCTGGGATCTTATACCGCCGCAATAGTTATACGTCAGTTTTGTAAACAGTCGCAATAAAGACTTTATCGGGAAATGACATCATTAGAATGTGAGTTTCGCTCTTCCCCTGCCAGTGTAAGAAGTATTGGGGTTTAGTTGCTCGGTATTATGTACCCAGCCCCATTTGACAGTGTGTATGGCATGCCTTCCATACCAAATCTGGGAGTAGTAGCCGCTCCTCCTCTGAATGCCACCAATCCACAGCCCGCCAATAGTGCAGCCTCTCCCAGCCTCAGTACATAGTTCCCTTTTTAGATTTATGTCATTCACATATATTCTGCCAATCACATTCACATACAGACCAGTGAGTCTTTTATTTCATTTTTTCTTGGGTGGTAAATATGTGGGAAGAACAGTGCTAGTATATGATTTATAGGGTCCCATAGCTGGTGTAATTGTGTAAGTAGTACACATAATTATGTGCTAGAGGATCTGTACTTGTATAATAATTTGTGGAGACACCGTGGATGGGTAGTGATGGGGGAATGGAGATAAATATATTGTTTTAAAATTATTGTGGGGAGATTTGATGATAAGAAAATAAATGTACTTGGGTGATATTAGACCATTTTACACCTTTAATGTGACCTTGCAACCAACAAAACTCATGTTAAAAACAAGTAGACATTTTTTTAGGAAAAATAAGTGAAAATATAAAACACACAATACATGTGTTGCATAAGTTTGCACACCCTTCCATAATGGGACTGTAGCTGTGTTTAGAGTTAACAGCATACACTTGCCATTAATGTGGTTGTGATTAACCTCAAATAAAGATTAGCTGTTCCTGTAGGATATCCTTGCAGTTGTCCTGGTTGCATCCTATTGAGATAGCCATGATCTGCAAGGAGCTTTCCAACATGTACTGGATCTCATTGTTGAAAGGTCCCAATCAGGAAAGGAGCATAAAATAATTTCAATACATATACCCCTATGATAACCTAGAGATACGACCTGACAGTGTTAGTAGTAAATGCTAGAGTCACATTACCCTATTAGTGCACAATATAATAATGTAATGAAGTGTCATATACACAACAGAGACTAATAAATGTGAAAGTAGCATTTTCAATATAAAATGTGATTAAATAGAAACAAAAAAATAAACTACAAATTCAATTAAATCTGTTGATTTCGTCTTAACAAATCAAATGGGAATCTTCTTTCCTGAAGAGTCCAAATGAAAATGCCAAATAAGTAATTTGAATAGAGCCGCAGCTTGACATAATATAGCCGCGACACTAATGATTTAAGTACTATTGGCTGGATGGATGAATATGCAAGCAGCCAATCAGAGCAGCTATGGCGCTGCTGATTGTCATCAAGTATCAATGCACCAGATGTCCAGGACATTAAATATATACGCCCCCTAAAAGGCATATCTGCAGATGTGTCTATGTCTAATTGTGGCGCAATTATGTGAATTAACCCTTACTGTTTGCTGCTTACACTTTCCCTCGCTGTTCCTGCTCTCCGGGCATCAGGGGACACAAGCCAACGATTTGCAAGACACTATACATGTACGCATGGGTATGGAATTTTGGTTTGCTTGCTTAATGCAGAGATGCGTATATTACTCAAAGAAAACTTACGCAATAGAGCCCCGCAATGTCCAACTGTGATATATGGAATTTTAATAGAATATGGAGAATTAGTGAACCAAAGAATGGACTGTAAATTTTCTATGTTTGTAAGCTGTTTTTCAACTAAAAGGTAAGTAAAGGAAATTTATACATAATTATCCCTCACAGTATAATATCTTTATATTTTCATATCTCCTATGGCTGCACCTCCATCCTCCATTTTCCTGCACTTCTCTTCTCTCATTCACACCAAAATGCTCTGTCTCTGTGAGCTCTGATGTCACTTCCTCCCTGGCACCTTGGGGAATACAGTCTGGTGCCCCCACCAGTAACTCCTCCTCCATCTTTCTCCACTCCTGGATCCAGACCCCTTAATGCAGGTGGGTGCTAGGACCAAGTGTTACACCAGATAATAACACTAATACTGAACATATAGGGCCTGATTTATCTTTGGACATAACCTGGACACAATTTACTTTTTATAAAGCAGACATCATTTATACGTACGTAGGCCCGTACTGAAATGCAAGCAAATCTCAAGATACATTTGAATCTGGGTGTACGTACACTCTGGATCTATGTTTCTTGCTGTATATAGACACACATAACATAGTGCAGGATACACACATGCATATGTACACTATACAGTCCCATCAGAACACATGCAAATAAAATATATATATATATTCTAGAAAATAATTGAACAGATCTCAATACTTTAATAATTAATAAAAATGTTTTTTTTAAAAAAAAAATAATTATTTTGTTTTACATTAAATGCATAAATCAAGATGTTCTTGATGTGTATTGTATAGAACATAAATATGTAC
Organism: Mixophyes fleayi; assembly: GCF_038048845.1. Taxonomy (NCBI): domain Eukaryota; kingdom Metazoa; phylum Chordata; class Amphibia; order Anura; family Limnodynastidae; genus Mixophyes; species Mixophyes fleayi. The sequence goes on along the minus strand of NC_134404.1, from coordinate 30,494,831 downwards.
AGTTTTTCGTACTTGCACTTTTTGTGTGTTATATAGTGTCATACGTTTGTGTAGTCATTATTTATTTACAATTGGGGACAAACATAGTAAACTAATAAACAAACTGGGTAAAACAGACAAAGAGGTGAGAAGGCCCTGCTCACAAGCTTACAATCTATTGGACAATGGGAGTTTGACACATGAGGTTAAGTCTACATTTGCAATCGGCCCAGCCAGACTGCAAAGGTAAAAGTGACTCATAACCTAAATTTTGGTCAAGGGGTAGTTGTATAACAGGTGGTAATAGGGTAATGTAGTGAGGTTAAGAGGGTGGTAGAAGAATATTATAAGCTGGTCTGAAGAGGTGGGTTTTCAGAGAACGCTTGTAAGCTTGTAGACTAGAGGAGAGTCTTATTGTGCGAGGGAGAGAATTCCATAGAGTGGGTGCAGCCTGGAAAAAGTCCTGTAATCTGGAATGGGAGGATGCAATGAGAGACGCAGATCTTGTGCAGAACAGAGTTGCCGAGTTGGGAGATATTTTGTGACAAGAGAGTAGATGTATGTTGGTGCAGCTTTGTTGATGGCCTTGTAGGTTAGTAAGAGTATTTTATATTGGATTCGGTAGAAAACAGGCAACCAGTGTAGAGACTGACAGAGTGATTCAACAGAGGAATAACGATTTGCAAGGAAAATCAATCTTGCCGCAGCGTGCAAAATAGATTGTAGGGGTTTGAGTCTGTTTTTGGGAAGACCAGTAAGGAGGGAATTGTAATAGTCAATGCGGGAGATAAGTGCATGAATTAAGGTTTTTGCAGTGTCTTGTGTGAGATATGTGCGAATTCTGGATATGTTTTTTAGATGTATGTAACATGATTTATATAGAGAGTCAATGTGGGAAACAAAGGAAAGGTGTGAGTCAAGGATTACACCTAGGCAGCGAGCTTGTGGGGTGGGATTTATGGTCATGTTACCAACAGAAAGAGAAATGTCAGGTATGCTCTTGTTGGTGGGTGGGAATATTATTAACTCTGTTTTGTAAAGATTAATTTTGAGTTGGCGAGAGGACATCCAAGATGAAATGGCAGAAAGACAGTCAGTTACACGGGACAACACTGATGTCGAGAGATCAGGAGAGGATAGATAAATTTGGGTATCATCCGCATAGAGATGATACTGAAATCCAAAGGAACTTATTAGATTTCCAAGAGAAGCGGTATAGATAGAGAATAGCAGAGGACCTAGCTCTGAACCTTGCGGTACTCCAACTGATAAGGGAAGCGGAGCAGAGGTGGCTACAGAGAAATTAACAGTGAAAGAGCGATTAGAAATGTAGGATGAGAACCAGGATAAAACAGTGTCTTGAAGCCCTAGGGATTGTAGCGTTTGAATGAGAAGAGAGTGGTCAACGGTGTCAAATGCAGCAGAGAGATCCAGGAGAATTAGGAGAGAGTAATGGCGTTTAGTTTTAGCAGTGATCAGATCATTGACAACCTTAGTCAACGCAGTCTCTGTGGAGTGTTGAGAACGAAAGTCAGACTGAAGAGGATCCAACAGGTTGTTTGCGGAAAGGAAGCGTGTGAGGCGAGTGTAGGCAAGTCTCTCTAGAAGCTTGGAGGGGCACGGCAGCTGAGAGATGGGACGGTAGTCATTAGAGGTGCGAGTTTTACGCCAGTGACGTTTTGCTTTACGGGAAAGTTTTTGAAGATTTCGCGTTGCTGTAGTGTGCCACGGCTGACATTGAAGTCGACGTGTAGTATGTAGTGTCGCTGGAGCCACTTGATCAATGGCTGTTGCTAAGGTTTGGTGAAAATGAGATACTGCCATCTATGGGGAGGAGAATGTAGAGATAGGAGAGAGAAGGTGTTGGAGAGAGGTAGAAAATTGTTGAATATTAATAGAATTAAGATATCTGCGGGTATGAGGAGGCTTGGTAGAGTTAGACAGTAGAGAGGTTAGAGCAGTGGAGGTGAGCGTGTATCTGATATGGTGATGATCCGAGAGGGGGAAGGGTTTGTTAAGAAAGTTAGAAAGTGAGCATAGTCTAGAGAAAACAAGATCAAGGCAATGGCCATCCTGATGAGTAGATAATTCAATCCACTGGGAGAGGTCAAGTAAGGAGGTTAGAGAGAGTAGTTTGGAAGCAGCTTTGGAAGGTGGGTTATCAATGGGGATGTTGAAATCACCCATGATGATGGTGGGGATGTCTGAAGATAAGAAGTGAGGGAGCCATGCAGAGAAATCCTCAATAAATTGTTGGTGTGCTCCAGGGGGACGATAGATCACCGCAACACGTAGAGAGAATGGATTAAAAATGCGAATAGCATGTACTTCAAAAGATGTGAACGTGGGTGATGGGACATTTGGTAGAACTGTGAACGTGCACTGTGGGGAGAGATGTAGTCCAACCTCACCTCCTTGTCTGCCTTCAGGTCTGGAGGTGTGGGTGAGTTGGAGGCCACCATGTAAAAATGCTGCAGGTGAGGCAGTGTCTGATTGCATGAGCCATGTTTCAGTTATTGCAAGAAGGTTGAGGTTTTTTGAGAGGAAGAGATCATGTATGGAGGTAAGTTTGTTACAAACAGAGCGTGCATTCCAAAGGGCACATTTAAAGGACTTTGGAAGAGAGGGGAAGCAGGTAATGTGTTTGAGGTTTGCTATAGAGAGCGGTAATGTTCTGATGTATGTATGTGTGTGAGGAGTGTGGGGGACCTGGATTAGGTGATATATCACCGGCTAATAGAAGCAGAGAGAGAGAAAGATAGGTAAGGGGATTGTAAGATGTGTGACCTTTTCATTTCTGGCGACAGGTGGAGGCTTTACTTGTTAGAGATAATAAATAGGACAACAGTTCATGGGTGTTAACTAGAGGTGAGTGGAGTAATGAAGGTGCAATGCGGACAAATGTTTGTGTTGGTGGAGGGGTGAAAGATGACACAGTCCTAAAAATAATGCCACCTATCTGTGTGGAGTTTGTATGTTCTCCCTGTGTTTGCGTGGGTTTCCTCCGGGTGCTCCGGTTTCCTCCCACACTCCAAAAACATACTGGTAGGTTAATTGGCTGCTATCAAAATTGACCCTTGTCTCTCCCTCTCTCTCTGTCTGTGTGTGAGTGTGTGTCTATGTTAGGGAATTTAGACTGTAAACTCCAATGGGGCAGGGATTGATGTGAATGAGTTCTCTGTACAGCGCTGCGGAATCAGTGGCGCTATATAAATAAATGGTGATGATGAAAAGAGACCAAGAAGAGCAATGTGTTAAACATTGTGATGAGAGTAAAAGCAAAAAAGTAAGGGGCTTTTAAAGAATTACCTCTTTGCAGTGTTCCGTATAGATAGACAAGTATTGCAGAAATAGACTTTGCAGATATAGCTTATTCCTGGGAGTAATCCAATGTAGTCCAATGTTTGTCCAACTGTGTTGTCTAACTGTGCATTTTCGTCCACCTGTAGCTGGTGCTAAGGATATGGTTGAAAGTCATCATCCGCATCTGGGTTAGCACACCGTAAGCACGTGCTTACTATACACGTCCTACATTTGTCCGCCCCTTAACACCCCCCTTCCGCCCTTCAAATTGTAGTTGGAAGTGTCATTTGCATTGCATGCACTTGTATGTCCAGAATGTGAATGTACAGAGCTATTTCACGCAAGATACACTACGTAAATGGACTTGTGTTGAAGATGGATCAGGCCCATACTGCCTTTCTCCCATGAAAAGCTATTTTCTGAAGGAGCAGAACTGTATCATATACAGAGCTTGAGGTATGAATATAACAGAGCCGGGTTGATCAGTAAAATGTTCTTTCATTAACACTTTGAATTTCACTTAGAAATTTCCATTACATATAGACGTCCTTTTCTCATTATTTTGTTTCTTCTTTCTTTTTTTCAAAAAAATTAAATGTAAAAGCAGTTGCATGAACAATACAGTAAGTATTTAAGCAGAGGGCCTAAATCCTGAAAATAGAACCATCCCCTATTAAATAAAAATGTCCATGTGATACAAACTCTTAGAAGTAACTTGAATATGGCCAGTTGAATTACCCCCAACAGCCCATCTTCCACGGACAGTCATGGATTTTGTTGGCAAAGTAAAGCCATGTTTTAAAGATTCCTGGGGGGAGGGGCTGGAGGATCAAACAAGTGGCTGGGACTTGGCTCGATCAGGGCCATATTCTAAATGTTATTTTTGTAAATTCGGGAGATATGCAACTGTTACAGTGCTCGTATTCTATAATAAGTAATAGAGGGATCCAGGGCACCGACCTATCCATCTTTTTTTTTGTTTCCTTTTTCAATCACTGTCATCCCCTGTGTTTAAAATTGTTATAAACTGGCATAGCCAAACCACCTATTAAATGTCCCTTGCACTGGCTAGGGCAGGGGGCTGAATCACTCCCCTCTCTCTACCCTCTATTTGTCCTTTTCCCTCTTCTGCTTCTCCCCTTCTGTTTCACACTGTCCATTCTCCTATTTTTCATTGTGTTTTCATCTGAAGACAACTCCCCTTTAGTCCCTTCTGCTGCCTCCCTCCTTCCCTTCCACATGGACATACTGGAGGCAATCCCACAGCATTCATACCCTATGTCACAGGTGACTATGGAGTATTGGTTTAATGTGGAGGCTGCTAACAGCTGTTAATGTAAAGGTAGTAAAGTAATATGGTTTGGTATTTAATGTAGTAGGGGTATTCATGTAATATGTGCACTGTAAATGTAATGTGAATGCTGGTGGGGGCTATCAATAGAATATTGGGGATATTAATGTAATGTGAAGGCTATTCAGCTAATGTAGAGGCTGGTGGGAACCATTTATTTATTATAGGGTTTCTTTTTGTGAAATGAGGATATTAAAGTGGAGCTGATGGCAGCTATTAATATGTTATAGGAGTTAATAATGGAATGTGTGGTCTCTGTATACCTATTTATTAAATATGAATGCTAAATAGTTCAATCGTTGCTTGGCTTTCCTGTAGGGGAATAGTACCTATCCTTTTTCCAAACCGGGCCCCCACATTTCAGAATCCATTAAAGTAGTAATAAACCTTTAGACCAGGCCTGTCCAACCTGTGGCCCTCCAGGTGTTGTGAAACTACAAGCCCCAGCATGCTTTGCTGGTAGACAACCAGGTGATAGCTGGAAGGGCAAGCTGGGACTTGTAGTTTCACAATATCTGGAGGGCCGCAGGTTGGACACAGGCCTGCTTTAGACACCAGCAGCAGGTATGAACCTATGGTGGCTGCTAGGGCATGGGTCACACATGACAAGGGGAGAAGGGTGAGGGTGATTATGTGACAGGAGGGGAGTGCCTCAGATGTGCACCGTTGCCATGTTTGCCCCAAGCTCTTCCCTCTCATCCTCATATATATGATATGGAGGGAGAGCAGAGTGCGAGGGTGAGGGTCGTATGTGACAAGGTGTAGTATGGTGGGAGGGATAGGTAACAACAGGAGAGTGGGGCAAAGGGCTACAATGTGACCCACAACCAGGATAGAGATGATGTAGGTCACGTGTGAAATGTACATAAAGCATCACACCAGGAACCTACAAAGTGTGGCATGCTGGATAATCTAAGTTTCACATGTTGTAGAGACTCGCGTGTTTCAGTATGCTTGAAAACCAGTTTCACTTAAAAAATGAGCTTCAAGATCTGAGTAGTATGTGGTTGATACAGAACATGGATGTCAAGCAGCTTTTTTTTGGCTTTGAAGTTGGTGTTTAAGAGGAAACCCTTTGACTACTATATGTTAACACCACAGGTCTCCCCAGAGACCTCATTCACTGAGCTGGACCAGTGTTCTAGTTATTGGAAATTCTATTCATCGGAACGGTGCTAGCACTGGCTTAGTAAAACACAAGACCAGAGGGAAAAAAGGGTTAAAATGTGGAGCCCTTTGGTGGAAAAGAAAAGTAAAAATAAGCTGTGTATTTTATTTGTGATATATTTTTGGAGGTGTTTGTGTTCTTGTTGGCTTCTAATCTTCTAGGTCACGAGGATTTCCCTGTGGTATAGGACAGTGCTCTTCTGTATCAATGTGTAACGCAGAGCTAAATTACTGCTCAGTGGCCTATAAGAATCCCTGCAGCTCCCATAAACTTTTTATATCTTAGGAAAATAAACATGTGGTTTGAGGCCTTCATATAACCAGTGCTAGCAAAGTTTGAGCTTGCTTTAGAGAACTAAGAAAATATTGGTAAAACTAATAAACTTCCAAGCCAGCACAAGGGGGGACAGAAACTACGGAGATGGCTCTGGTAAGTTATAGTAAATCTTTCAGAATATTTGATAACTTACTTAATCAAGCAGTAGTTGTATCCTCAAAATTCTGGGTTAGCTTATGATATAAATGGAGGTGAAAGGGGAATAATCCTCTGTTATACATTGTAGACTAGTTTTAGCCCATCACAACATTCCGAGACACGCCCCAGCCTGCCCATAATTGGAAGTATTCCAAAAATGGCCCGGAGAATATTTATAGCTACTTATTAATAAAATTGGGTTGGGGGGGTCAGAACATATCAGAAAACCCCAAAATATTATTTTGGGTTTTACCTGTGCATTTAGATGGACCACCCGGCACATATCAAGGTGGGCACTTACTCTTTGTTCTCAGGAGATGCCTCCAAAAAATAGAAATGTCTCTAGGTGTACGGGGAGGTGGAAAATCTACATAGGAGCACTGTGCAAACATATAGACATCCCATCAACAGTCCAATCTCCATCCACTTTAGAACCACCCCTTTCAGAAAATAAATCTTTGGCATTGATCATTAATTTACCTGAGGGACATTGATTCATAGACAGGACCTTTATTACTTGAGGCACTTTTATGTGTTTGAATGTTTTTTTTAGATTAGGGGGACCTATAAATACTCTCCTCCACCAAAGTACAACTAGAAGGTGGAAAATGCCACCATTAAAAGTGTAGAATGCGACCAGCTTAAAGCCTGTGCAAAAGTCTAGTATGTTTGTGTAGTGAAAACGGCTTTGTCACTTGGCACCCTAATGGTGTCAGAACTGGCAATATATAGAGGGAGGCTAGCCCTAATTGGCCAGAGGGAATTCGGGTGATCAGTACATCACTGACCACCGACAGATAGAAGTGACCATGTCTAGTTGCCTAGGGTGCCGGCCGCACCAGGTCAACTGGGAGAAGCAGTGTCCAGTTGCTAGGCAACAGGACTCATCTGACAGGAAGAGACAGGCTGCCGTCCCTGCACAGCAGGGAAAGTGCAGGCATGGTGCCTCACAGCACTCTCTACATCCCCTTATCTCATTTTAATATTTTCGCTCTGCAAAACTAGGAGCAGTGGTGCACTTAGCAAAGAAATCCCTCACTCCGCCCAACTCTTTGCTGCAAACCTATGCTCTTTGGTAGAAATCTAGGTGCCTTTGGGGAAACTGAGGCACTTGACAGCCCCAACAAGGATTTTGTGCTGTGCATTTCCCATTTTGTGCTTCAAAAATGAGGAAAAGCGTTAGGCTTAAAAATCTTTATTTTTAAACTCCTACCTTTTGTATTCAGTATTTTTTATTGTTTGTTCCCTGCACTGTCTCCATGTTGAAACCAGAGGATTGGGCAGTTGGGGCTGTGCATAGTGACATGCAGGTTACACGCCTTTGCTATGCGAAGTGAAATGTAATAGAGGACAGTTGACATATTAAAGCACCACATTTTTTTCAGTTGGTGCTGTATTATATGCTGGTTGTCAGCGTTTAATGCTTTTCTTCTGGAAGTGTACACAGGTCAGAATTTCATTTTATTTCTACATACATGAAGTTTTGTGAAAGTTAATTTTTTATTTTGAGGTCATAGGGTAAAAAGGTTGAATATGATATGAGCATTTTCTTAGCTAATACTTTCCCCACAGACTTGGGACACCCAATCCAGAATATCCTGCAATACTCTGTATAAATTATAGACAATTTGTCATAAAAAAAAATAATAATGTATAAGCAACAGAGATTTCTAAGCCATGAAGTTGGATTATCTTCAAAATCTGTTTTCAAACATATTATATAAAAACTGTCCTCACTGACAGTTTTGCGTTCCATTATGGAATGTACAAAACAAATGGTTCATGTGATGCAACTGACTGCATCATATTGGTTCTTGCCTTATAAATAAATATCACTCAAAACAGAAACCTAAACTTTAATGCAAAGGAGAACTATAAATGAAAAATAACAAAAACTATGTTTCCCTAATGAAAGTATTTGCGACAGTCGGGCAAACTTAAATTTTACTATTTTACATACCATGTTAAAATGCATATAGATTATCGATTCCCTTGAATATTTTGGCGCGTAAACCTCAGAAATTCCTCTTTTGCATTGTATTATTTGCCTTAGAATTCTGCAATAATTTTGTCCTTCATATGCTAATTGATCTGAGATGTATAATCTCCAACTGTTTTTCCCAATATGGAAATTTGATACTATAGTTATAATTTATAGCATTATATTTCATTATTAGTGCAATACAATATTATTGCGTATTGCATGCAGAGTCCGACATTTAAATTAATAGCACTCACTATTAATATTTAGTCCTCCTACCCCAAACCAGTCCGACATTAATAGTGTTTACGATTAGTAAATAAGCCCCCCACTCCCCAAGCAGCCCCAACATTTAATAAAAAGCATTCCCATTTACTAAGTATACCCATTCCCCCCATTGGCCCTGCCATTAAACAATGTCCATCAAATATGTGTATTTGAAACAGTATAGCATAAGGTTTAATAAGTCAGTATATACACAGACAAAAAAAATAAGAAAGGGTAGCACCTGGCTGTGTGTCATATATTTTAATAATGTTAAAGATAATGCAATATGCTTGAAAGAGGTGGTAGTCTTTATATCGATAATGACAAACCCGACATCCGTATCCCCGACATGAGGACAACGAGCCTGTAATGTCCAACACAGTTGTAATAACATCTTCTTGAAAAAAGACCTGCAACACTTATGATGTGCTACAATCATGTCACTTTCAAGGGCCACACTGTGGACAATGCTGTAGGCTTTGTAAACAGCATTGTCCAGGCGGCGGACCTTAAAATTACCACCTTAACAGTAGGAGACGCTATGGTTGTGGCTGTATTTCGGGAGCCGTGCAGGTGCTATGTGCTCCTTCGGTCCTGAGGCAAATTCTTCGGTCTTGGGAAAAATAGCGGGAGGCCATGGCACCCCCTCAGCTTTGTGCCCTGTGCAGTCGCACCGACCATACTGCCCTTGGTATGGCCCCATTTACAGGAGACATCAGCAAATATTCAGAAGGGAGAAAGAGTTGAAGATCATGGATTGCCATAGGAATGATTGGAGTGAGTTTTATTTTTTTCAAGACTCACTCCAAAGAGTCTCAAGACAGAATTTCAAACTTATTCCCTATTCAATACTTTAATTTGCAAGATAAGGGAGATTAAAATAAAATGAATAGATCCAGCATGAATTACAGTAAAATCACTAATTTATGTAGAGACTTCTCGAGAACAACTGATGGAATTCATCACTATTGAAGAACAAGAGCTTATTCAATAAATTTACCATCAGTCCACAAATCCAAAAAGGCCATAGTAGTAATAGACTGTTCAGCGATAAGAACTGGAAGAACCAAAATTAACTGCAGAGCTTTCAACACTTTCCAAGATGTCCTCCCTTGGAACCCTTAGGCCTCAGTGTTTCTGGGACAATGGCTGACAGGCCTTGGGATTATATTTTATGTACACACACACCAAGGGGTATATTTACTAAATTGCGGGTTTAAAAAAGTGGAGATGTTGCCTATAGCAACCAATCAGATTCTAGCTGTCATTTATTTAGTACATTCTACAAAATGAAAGCTAGAATCTGATTGGTTGCTATAGGCAACATCTTTACTTTTTCAAACACGCAGTTTAGTAAATATACCCAATAGAGATTGTTTCTGGGAGATATGTTCAGAGTAGTGGAATGATCCATCTGGAGGAACAAATAGGGGTCTCTGGATGTTTGATAACTTCTGCCTATGGGTGAGCGTCCTTTCATGCTTCTGTTCCCTGAAATCAATATCCATCTTATAACAAAGGGTGATGAGGACATCACGGGATACTGGAACATCGTGCCCTGACAATTTGTCCCTGATCCTGTGTGAAAGGCCTTCCCAAAAACATGCAATCAGTGTCACAAGTGCATGCTGCCACTTGTAGCGCCACAAGTATGTACTTTAAATGGTGTCCCCAAAAAATATTAAGCATTGCCACATCAATAAAAGAATATTTGCAGCTATTTAGGAAATGGCGATTTTAAAAAAAACCTTTACTGGTGATTTTCTTTCAACTCACATTTTAATACATCGGCCAGTTTAACTCACTCGAGAATATCACAGAAAATGCAAAATTGTAGCTTGATACATTTACCCACAGGTCAGTGCATCGGTAAGTGGGTCAAACAGTAATTTTTTTTATAATTTTTCAGAAATGATTAACAGTGTTTCCTTTTTTTTAGCTGAATGATTTTTTTTTAAACTTTTTTTTTTTTTTTTTTAGTAGGTCCTCTTCCAGGTCCCCTCTACCCTTTTGACTTTGTAAGATTACTAGTCCTGTCAGCTACCATTAGATTCCTATTATATATGATATCTTAGTGTTGGAATGTAGGCATGACATACGGATGTCATAATGAGGCCTCCAATCAGCTCCCTTGCACACTAGCGGAACGAGAGGCTGTCCATCTCACCTTGGTTCCAGCCTGGCGGGGTTAGTTAATCAGACACATCGATATAATGTCAGTTCAGGCAGGCTCGGACTGGCCTGCAGGGCAGCAGGACTATCCACCGGTAGGCCCCGCCACATTATAGCCACGCTCCCTCCGTTGTTAGGGAGGAGCTAAGAAAACAGCTGACTCCCGACTTACATACAATTCATATTTTGGACATACGCGACAACAGGAAGGGACAGATGCGTTCCACAGTGGAACGCAGGCACCTTCCTCTCCAACAGTAACAAGCACGGACCACGAGAAACATCCTCTGATTTCAGCACACTGGGTACCCGGCCACCATCTCTATATACATCAAAACTGCAAGTAAACAAAGTTAAATTTGAAAGCATCGCAGCAATAACCATGTGATATATGTGGACAGTGATCTGAATATTTATATTGCACTAGCAGAGACTTAAAGAAATGCCAATTCCCATCTACTGGACTTGTATGCTATGAACATTATTTTATTGAGATATCAGTGACTGTGTTATATCTGGATCAATGCAGCATTTATACCCACTGCCATTTGCCTCCCAGCAGCTAGACTAGTCCTGGTCTATATACTTAGGTTTGTCTGATTTTTTATGTATGTTCAATTGATGCCATACCATATGTATGTATATAGAAATCAATGGCTCATAATATAAATACTGTGGTTTAATTGGAGTATTTTATTTGTCTATATTAATGTATTTTTATGTATTTTAACCAGGATTCAATAAATTGTGATAAAACTAACATTAAATGTTATCCCACTAATTAAACTGAGCCTCTTGCTCACAGCCTAATACAAGATATAGAAAAATACAAATTGTAAGATAAAAGAATACAAATTTTATTATTAGCATTACACTTGGAATAATACATAAGTCAATGAGCGCTTAACTTTCAGTATATTATTAGTTCGTAGAGAGGGATAACCTGTGTTAATGCTGCTCTTGCAACAGTAGGGGTAGAGCGCAACTCCCCCCCCCCCCCCCCCCGTTTTTGCCAAACACTCCCGTTAAACACACTACCACAGAGGTGCAGAGAGTCGCTTCTGGGCTCTCTGAACCTGCGCGGTAGTGTGTTTTTCACTTTGAGCAGGGCAGATGAGAGTAGGAGTTCTGGATATCCAACCGCCCAGAGGAGCATGAGCAGGTTAGTAACTAAGTGCGCAGTCAGCCTGTCATTTTAAAAGAGAAGGATGAGCACACTACATTCTTTATATACTACACTATGGTGCTAGCTGTCCTTCGTGGGCTGACCACTCTCCCTTTAGTGTCTGGTCTCGCCTCTATGATGGCTGGCCACACCCCCTCTGGTGGGCCCCTAGCATTGCAGTCCCCCGGTGGGCCCTTCATGCCCCAGTCCGACACTGAGTTCAGGTGCTTATAATATTGAACAGAATGTTTTTTGTTTGCCATCAATTAAAAACAATCACCAAAACTAAAAAGCAGAGACATATTACTGAAAGAAAAAATTAATTACTGAGATTAGCAAATTTAACACTGGTAAACACAGACATTGAGAATTTCACATGCAGATTATTGTTCTGAAACTAAATTAGTATGTTTACAAAGATGCTTTGATGTGATTGGTCGGATCATGCCCACAGATAACAGAGGTGCCTTGTGTGAGCAAAAGAAAAGTTTGATTCTATACCTTGGAAATTCTCAACAATGATCCAGCATTACCATGTGGTGAAAAATCCTGATAACTGTGATTATTAGAATACTGCATTTCAATTTATGTTTCTAGTCCCACTATAAATGCACAGCTGCGATTGTTGTAGGGTCCTTGTATGTCTGTAATGAGGGGAAAAACACATTCACTCAACTGTGGATTAAATCTAGTTTGGGTTATAAAAAACAAAACAAAAGAAAAATAAACAAGCAACAAAAAAGTATTCTTTGAAGAATCCTGGAAGACGGTTATCTTGTAGAGAAACATACCGGTTTTGGAGTTCGAAGACTTTGCCAGGCTGTGTTCCATTTGTGACAGAGGTCCCATTGATGTGGATAATCTAATGTGCGTGGCGTACAAGACCACAAACTATTTCTACTTAAGTACCCCAACAGCTGTTGTACAGTAATGAGTATCAGTTACTACCAACCTTAGCAGGGTTTTAGTGGTGACCTGGAGATAGAAATGCTCTCATTTCCTTCTGCCAAACCACAAGATTCTATTTCTAAGCCATAAGTGGAACATTTGACCCCCCTGATTAGGAGGAAAGAAACAAACAGTTAGGGTTATGCAAGAATATATATGGCTTCCAGTGCTAAATCAAAGGAGAGCGGGTTCTCATAAGAGAACACACACGTCTCAGCCACTGAAACCCTTTCAGATATACCTGATTCAGAGATAATATGAGGGACCAGAGGGGAAAATCCTTCTGCAATGTGACATTACGAGATTTTCTAAAACCTGAAAATGTTCTTAAAATTTCTTTGAAGAACTATATAATTTTACACTATATCCTGTAACATTAAAAGCGGTTTTTTTTTAAGCATGTAAAAATGTCCCTATATTGGCTCTAAGAATTTTACCTGTGTTTTCTTAAGAAAATATAAATGTTATAGTCGTTTCTGTTCTCTACAGACAGGATCATTTCCTGCTATTGTAATTTGTGTCGCTAATTAGTCAAGGAAAATATATTAAAATGACAATAATTATTACTATTTATTTATATAGCACCACTAATTCCGCAGCGCTGTACAGAGAACTCAATCACATCAGTGATAATATTATATTGTGACAATAAATAAACCACACCCACTTTTTATGAATTAGAATAAGAAGAGGCAAAAATGACAGAAATCTAGTGATAACCCTAGAATATGAAGCCCAAAGACAGACAATTAAGCCTTTTACAGGAGTCTGACTGACCAGTATTTATGATGGGCATGTGATCCAGAAAGGACATTGATAGAATCCAAATAACTTCACTTAACATTATAAATTTAATGTTCAACATTAGCTCTGTATGTAAACAGTTTAAAACTTAAAGGTTTAACAATGATTTATACATTATGGGTCTGAGCCATTAAGGAGAGTAAGGCAAAAACAGGAGTAAGTTTTCTCCTGGACAAACCATGATACAATGCAAGGGGTGGAAATTAGTTTATTATTATGCACATAAGTTAAATACTGGCTGTTTTATCATGTAGTAGTCAAATACTTGATAGCTTTATGTTTACACTGAAATTTAAAGTTGATCTAGCTCTACCCTGTCCCCACATTTTATATTTACCTCCCCCTCCAATGCAACATGGTTTTGCCCAGGTGTAAAGTTACTCCTTTTTTGTACTTTGCTTTCCTTAATGGCTCAGGCCCTGTAAATTTATCTCACTATTATATCGCCAATATTCCTGCTTTTGACTGGACTGTCCAGCATTACTTCACAAAAGGAGTGGCTTGTTTATTTATGGGTGGAGCTTTATACTTTAGGGGCAGGGTTTTGAAAGGAGCAGGGAATGTCGGAGGGTGTGTATGTCTCCATTACGCTTCTTATTTACTTGGTGCTCAGCCCCAAATTGAATTTACTTTGCTATTTCTCATCCATGTTTCCTCTTTTTACTTTGAACTCTGTGGGCTTCTACTAGTACTGCAATCAGTAATCCATTAGAAAATTAAAGCAAGATTGTTATATTTATGTCAGACTCTCCCTCTCAGAGTACTTTCTTCTCTTCTAAATACAAACCTACTTCTAAATTTACTTAATCAGCAGGGAAATATCCTCGGGTGAAAATGAAAACTCTACATTGGCATGTCATGCAAGGCTGGTGGCCTTGGCTTCCCAGAGTTTAAAACATTCTACGTGGCAGTCCGTATTGCACAATGCCCTCAAAAGCATGCTTCCTCTACCGCCAATTTATGGACTAAGCAGACAAATAGCATCAAATGCTACCGGACTATGGCTCACAAAATCATCTGATTAGCTGATTAAATCTCTCCCTACCATAGCTTTCTCCTGTAGCCTCTGGGATCAAGCAAAATTTTTGCTCACCATCAATATGTCCTCTTGGAACAATCCAAAATATTCTATGGTTTGGACCCAAATTACTTCTTAACTTGGATTCAAAATGGGATTAGAATACTCAATGATGACTATCAATGGGTTCTCAGAATTTTTCGAACTTCAAGCTAGATAAAATGTTTCTGTAGAACATGTTCATTATAATGTACAAATATAGCATTTTTATTATTCAATTTATCCCCAGCGTCAAAAGATCTCTTGTTCAAATTTAGTGTCTTTGTGTATGGTTCCTCCAAATTCCAAAGGTTTCATTTCAACCATATACAAATGAATGCATGCCTCATCTTCAGCAGAAATTACCACTTTAAAACTGTCAGGTTTCCAAGGTGTTAGGGCAGGAGCCTAGATCGGTAACTCTGGTAATTAGGGGTTCTAGATTACACAGGCAAAAAAAGAAGATAATACAAAAGTATCTTTATTACAGTAGACAAACACTGTAACCAATAATAAAAGTATAATTATTTAAACAAAAACAACATGCAGAATATCACCAAATTTCAATAATAACCCCGCAGCACTCCAGGGTCCATTTTAAGACAAACACAATAGTTTTAAATGGGAATAAGTTCTGGCCAAGCTAAACTGTCGAGAATAGTTCTCTGGACAAGTTGCAGTGTTCTAGTGGTCTTTTGGCAAATACCTTGACAACGGAGCTCTCGGGTCCAACGGATCTTTCCTAACTTATAGTCTCTCCAGCCAGTCTCTTAATCCCATACGCTCCAATGCATATCCAATCAACTTGCACTACAATTCCTGGCAACTTGCTGTTCCTGGCAACTTGGCCAAAGCTCTCTACTGAGATGGTAGAGATCTGCACCTCCAGTCACCCTACTCCAGTAGGCACACCAGGTGGACAGACCCACAAGCAGCTCCCAGCCCACGAGAAGCTCCTGATGGAGCAGAGTTTCTTCCATCTAACAGGTTTGCGATCTGGTTGGAGTCAGGACTTCAAACTCAGACAAATCACCAACAAATCCTGGGTCCCCTTGCAGGGCCTTCTTAAACAGTCCGTCTTTACCATAGTTAAAAGCCCACCCCACAATATTAATCCAAGTTCATACAAGATGCTATTGGATCAAACATTCTTAGGGGTTGGAGATGGGAGTGGGTAGATATCATTCCCACGTTGGTTTCCCCTTTGCTGGTCTGATGCCTCTGAGTCTTGCACACTTCCATGGTGAACAATGGCTGCTCAAACCAGTTGCTGACTGAATTATTCCTAGTTAACGAAGATTGACTCCCTGTTTTTCCCCTTCCATGCTTTTGTGGCATACACAGGGATATAGATGGTCCAGACTTCCTCTTTCGCAAGAGGCGAGAGACAGCTGGTCAGGAAATTAAGATCTCATCCGATGCTATGTGCAATATGAGTATGTGTCACTCACCTGGTTTATTTAAGAATAAGGTGGTTACATTTACATCCATCCTGATAATGTTTTTATCCACAGTCAGAGGTTGCAATGATGTACTTATTAAAGTTAAATAAAAATGTTATTCAACTAGACAGCTCACACAAGCATTAAGCATTTTAAATATTCAAAGGGACAGATGGGGAAGATGGTGCCTGTCAGACCCATCTTGTCACAGAAACAAAATGGGAACAGGAAATTGGGATCACACTTAAGAAAAACAGTCTGTAATACGTAAGAAATTACCTAAAACTTCAATATGCACCAGAATCAAAGAAAATATATCATAGATGGTACCTTGTTCCCTCCAGGATTCATGTGTTTTCTCATTCATCTTCAGATATTTGTTGGTGAGAATGGTCTGAAATTGGTTCTTTTGTTCGTAACTGGTGGAAATATCCTAAAACATTCTGAACTGTAATTAAAAATCTAATTAGATGTATCACTTACTTTGATATCACTCTTTCACCAGAATTGTAATTCCTCCCACTACCGATTCCAAGTGCTCATAAATATCTCAGTAAATTAATTTGTTGTATTTGCAGTGCTGTGACTTCTCAAATTACAGCATATAAGTGCTCTGCCTGGTGTCCCGGCCATCTCCTTGATGACCGGGACGTCACTTCAAGCAGCTGGTCTGACCGTTGCCAAGGCAACGGCCGGGCGCCATATATATTTAACAGCGTGCCCTGGCAAATAGTACAGCCGGGCGCATGTGCTGATTCCTCCCCAGCCTGTGGGCTGATTAATATGGCAATTAGTTGTATTAACCCTGGCATGTGTATGATTACAGGGCTGAGCCCTGATTGGTTTGTCTGAGTATTTAAGGCAGGGGAGGGCTTAGCCTCCCTGCCGGTTATAGCACTTCTGACCCAGTTTGCTGACCTGCTGTTTGTTGTTGGATGCCGTCCTGTGGATAATCTGCCTGTCGGATTTTCTGTTGTGACCTTCTGCCTGGACTTTGGACTCTGCCTGTTTGCCCGTGACCCTAACCCTTTGGCCTGTACTTTGGACTCCGCTACTTTGCCTGTGACCCTGACCCTTGGCGTGTTTACTGACTACCCTGCTTGCCTGTGACCCTTGACTTTGGTTACTGTCTGACTATCTGCTGCCTTCTATTCAGCCTCCTGGCCTGCCCTACGGGCCTGTATTACCAACTCACACTACGCTTGGAGTTAAGTCCTGGGGGCATCTAAGTACCGGTGAGCATATAAAGCTCTAAGGCAAAGGCGGCTGCTAAAGGTGAAGACCTCCGCCATCTTGTTCTGTGAGTTGGTGATCAGACTGTCAGCCTAACAATAAGCACTTTTATTTATGATAATATTGTATACTATTTGCCTTTCTTGTACACGGCTGTAACACTCATATGTTTTGCTTGAACTGTTTTGTCACTTAATAAAAATTGTTAAAGAGGAAACCTTAAACACATGCAGTGGGATGTTAATACAATATCCAGCAATGCTGTGACAGTAGAAAATCCCGGTCACATATAACAGGATCCCTTATCTCTGCCAAGCTATGAGATTTCTAGATCTAAAGTGCACGGAACAGGCACATATATAGAAACTGGAGCACTAAATTAGATGTTCATTATAGACATAATAAAATACAGTACAAGTAATTTCTCTCAGGATGACAAGTGTAGCAGACTGTAAATAAAGTCAGAGACTTTTAAATGTAGACTATATAACTTGTCCTAAATTTTTTGTTGTTGTGCCAAGAGCAACTATGGTACAACTATATTTAAGGAGTAGCTAGGTAGTAGTATGACCATTTCAGAGGAAGAGGAAGCTATGGTATATAGGGCTTCTAGTGGAGTTATCTGTCAATCTCAGATACAGACAACAGTTAAGATAGGATCGACTTTGCATTATTTACTACCCACCATGAAATGGGTCCTGTATTGTATACTAGTCACTAGGTAATGGTCTCTTCAATCCATTTCAATGAACTTTATTCTTCAAAGGTTATATCCAGAAGATATACATCAGTAAAACCTAAATATCCATATTGCAAAATTCAAAAATACAATCAAGATTTGTGGGTGCACCATACAAGGCAAAAATTGTAGTACATTTATGCCACAATGTAAACATATATAAAGGGTACTCACATTGGTGATGCGAGTGATCAAACACCAGAATTGTCTTTATTCCATGTGTTACTTGTGTATGTTTAAATATTTGCATTACATGGGTATTTGTACTTCGCATCAAATGAGTTAAGTTGTAAAGAAAATCTGTCCCATGGAATTCAAGTTCTGATTATCGGAAAGAGGCGAAGAGGCCACCTGTATCTCACTTAAATAACTAGTCGACAAAGGGGGTTTCTGTTTTTTTGGTATGGCTGCAATACAATCACATTCCCCTACAAACAGGTGCATTCAAGCAAAACTAGACACGTGGCAGCACGTTTGTAAAGATATATTTTATAGAATATCAGACTCTTTATAACAAAGCAAGCTTTCCAAACAATACTATTAAAAGCAACTCTTATTTTATTTGGTAAGATCATACATAAAAAATGATTTTCAAATATCCAATATTGTTCAGTATGCAGAGTTGTTATATTATTAGGTGCACCATTTAAAAATAAACCTGAAACAAGTTTGTTTCAAATCCAGGGGCAATATGTTATTTTATAGACCCCTAACCAAGACATTTTTGTGCGTAGAATCTGCAAAATCACTCTTCACATGCCCAGAACCAGTCCAATACACAACAGAACCCAGCCACGTCCAATTCATCTTCGAATGCATAGGACACAGTGCCAATTACTAGTGATGACAGCTGAGTATACGTGCTATAACGTGTCTGCGATTAGTAGCAACTGGAAAAATCTGTTTTGCACAGTACACATTTTTAACATCCTAATAAATGTATTTTCTGGAAAAATAAATAAAAACAACTTTTTTTTTATCTTATATGTTTTGTCATTAGTGCCTATATTATTAACAGGTGACATTAATGCAATTTTATTTTCTGTGCATTCTTTTGCAAGTTTATATTCCACAAGTATTGGATGTATCTTGCAGTGTTCTGTGTAGCAAAGTAGAGCAGACCCACACCCGTATTCATCAGCGCACACATCTTCAGATCTGCGCCTTGTTGAATTTGAGTGTGTGCAGACCCGAATTACGTGTGTTCTGAAACAAACACACATTACGCTCAGTATGCGTTCCTTTATGAATCTTCATTATCATCAGCTATTTATGTAGCGCTACTAATTCCGCAGCGCTGTACACAGAACTCATTCACATCAGTCCCTGCACAATTGGAGCTTACAGTCTAAATTGAATGAATCAGGCCCAATGTTCTCTTCTTAGAGACTTACACTATCTGTGATTTCGTTTTAATGTTCATCCATAGCATTGAGCAGGACATACAGTGGTCATTATCTATTTTGTGTGGATACACTTTGCAAAGTCTAATGCTTTACAGGTTTATGTTGGAATCTGTAGTTACGACTGTATTAATTTCTACTGTATTTTTACTGTATTTCTTTTTACTGTGCTGCAAACAATTAAGGCCGCATTCTGGAAACCTAACCGTTCGTGCCCAAGGCAAAAGTCTAGGTTCACCTACCGGTAGAGCCGGTCCTGGATGGTTACTCTTTTGCACAGGTTCCCTCTTGACATTTTTGAACCATTTGTACACCGAGGCACACTTTTGGTTTCTCTGTGAGTGGACAGCAGGCAACATCTTTGACCTTGCTCACTGACACCACTACTTGCTATAGTAATCCTTACTACAGTATTTCAGGTCCAGGCTTCACTTGTATCCAGGAAGTACCTGACAGGAACTATATATAGGTGAAAGGGGAGAAGAGATCTTGGACTATAGTTTTGCACTGTAATAGCATCAACTTACTGTTTTGCTCTGAGCAATATTGTTTGACAGATTGGCTGTTATTGAGAAGGCTTTAGGTCTGATTCGGCCTACTGCTGTTGACAGAGGTGTATACTACATGGTTGGAACATGGATGGGGGGTGGTAGCTGGTCATGCCTGAGCTAGTCACTTAACAATTGCTAGGCCTTCAAAGCTACCAGATCGCCTCAGTCCTTCACACCCAAGTTACTTCAGTGTTACACTCAGAGCCTCATAGCTGGGGCCATTTGTTAGTACCTGTGGAGTACAGACTGGCTCCAGCAGGGAGAAGTGCCAAGAGCGTTCCAGTCATTAGCTGTGGCCTACACAATTGGAGGGCTGCAAGTCTTTCAGGACCTGTGGATATAATGGTCTGGAGACATTGTAATGTTATGGTGGTTCAGTATTGTTGCAAATTGACGGTCAATGGTGGAGGGACTCCAACTGGGACTTAGATGTGCAAAGAGTGTGTCTCAGGCCCAAGGGCACATGTCAAGATGGCCAAATAGAAGAGACTCAGGGATAGGAGTTGGTGTCCATTGAGTCCAGCTTTGTCAAAGAGGTAGGTTCATTATGGGGCTATGTATGGTTGGATGGTGAGGAATGATCGCAGATGATGGATCATAGAAGTGACCTCAGATGATTGATAACACAGTGTGGGCCTTTGGGAGAAACAGATGCAAATGGACATAATGGGGGAAAATGTCACAGTGACAAGCTTGTGGAGTTGGGGTCAAGGAATCTGGAGAGTTATTGTATGCATTCGTGAGGAGGTTACATATATGCTTTGAGGGAAGCTGTGGGCTCATCAACAAGAAGATGTGAAGGAAAAGATATGGAGGTTTGACTGTGTGGACTTGTTTTGTTTGGTTTCCCTGGAATGATTTAACAATGATGAAGTAGGTCGGGAAGAGAGTAGAAAAGGGTAAAGGATAGGAAGCGTTACAGAATGATCCCCTGGTTGATTGGTAATTAGTTCTAAGCTTTTGAAATTTTGGTTAGAGAAGCTGGAAATTTGTTTGGTTGTTTTTGGGACACCATTGGGGGGCCAATCATGGCTCTGTTGTGATCAGTTAAGGATTAGAATATTCTAGATATTATTTATTAGACAATTTGGCTATTAGGCTCAGTTTTCTTGCAAAAGGTTGACAATGGCCTTTTCCAGGGTCTGTCGCACTTAAGGGATATGTAGAGTGTGATGATACCAGCGTTTTAGGGCTTAAGTCCACTTGGTGACCCTGTAATCTAGGAGTTCTTAGATCACACAGGCAAGAAGGTTGGAAGATTCAACAGTATCTTTATTACAGAAATGCAAAAACAATAGCTAGAACATAAATAAAACATTTTTAAAAACTAATATAGCATCCACTATAAAGTTCAATAGAAATGACCTAGCCAGATCAAGTGAAACATTTCCTAGATCAAGCTGTAGTTCCTATACCTTAAATGGGGGTGCAGAGTCCCGGTGAGCTACAATTGATTGTTTCCTGGCCAGGTTGCAAATACGTTTCTCCCGGTCTAAAAATAAATGTTCCTCTTGGCCAAGCTGTAAATACTTTCCTCATCTTCGCTGTGTGTACGCGTCTTCTGGCTGCACTGTAACATACAGTACTCCCTACCAAGCTGTGAATATGACTCTCCCAACCGAGCGGAGAATCCGGTCTCTTGCTCGTAATGATCCTGGCAGCTTGGCCACAAGCTCTCCACCAGCGTGGTGGGAGTCTGAACCCAAGTGATCCCGCTTCTACAGACTCACTAAGAGGAGAGACTTACGAGCAGCCTCTGATGAAGCAGAGTTTTCCGCAAGGCAGAATGTCCACTAAAAGTTGTGAACAACAGTAGGATAGCCCATACAGGATCACAGAATAGAAACATGATGGAGCTGGTAGGAGACAAATCTCTAACACTAAGCTCGGTTGAATCCCAAAAACACAGAATTTTCCTTGCAGGGTCATTTTAACAGATCCAAAGTTCCCATGGAGAACATTCTACCCTGCAAGCTCATCTTAAGGTTAAGAGTCCTGTGATTGATTGAGAGCTGGTCAGGGGGTGGAAATGGTTGGGATGGATGTCTAGCCCCATGTGGTACTCCCCCCTGCTGAGCTGGTGTCCAAGAGTCTAGTAAAGTCCAGAGGCAAACAATAGTTACTCAAACTGGTTAATGCAGAACTTAATCCCAGTCAATGATGAGCAACTCACTCTTTTAACCCTTCTATGACTTTGTGATGTGAAGGGGGTTTTAGGTTCTTCAGACTTCCCATTTTCATGGTGGGATGGGAGTGGTTGGACTGGAAACTGTTCAGCAGCCATTTTATAATCCCACTGAGACATGGGCAGCCCACCTTGATACATTTAAAAATTTGAGGTTGTCGTAAATCACCTCATGATTTGGACGGTGTCTTACTGCGTCCATATATTCCAAACCAGGGAATGAACAAATGTCCATGTAGATGGAAACTGATGTAACAGGGACTATCTGTAGTCATGACTTTTAGTCTATTGTGACAGATGGGAAATGGTAACTGTAGACTCATCTCCTCATGAAGGGCATAGGCAGGGGAAAAACATGAACATGTCCACAATTTAATGACATCCAATGTAAGTGGGATCCCTCATGCAAACCTAGGAAAGGTTTGGAAGTATACAGCCATCTTAGATCAGATAGGCATTATCGTGGGGCCCAGTACAAAATTTAAAGGAAAACAAAATGAAGGTTGCCCAGTGATCCAGTCCAAGGTAGTCCACTATGGGACCGGCCTCTGGGGGCATATGCGTCTCTGGATGCCGGGTCCTGTGAAGACGCATGCCCACAGCGCCTCGGCACTTCAATCAAGGTGTGTTGAGTAAATTAGTCAGTGTAACAGCTCATGAGCAATGGAATGGATTGGGAAAAAAAGGGTTCCTTTTTTCCAATCCATTACGCTGACTGATTTACTCAACATACCTAGATTGAAGTGTGCGCATAAGTTTTCACAGGACTCGGCATCCAGAAACGCATCTGTGTGGCGAGGAGAATCGGCCAAGCGGAAGGACGAAAAACGTGGACCAGGTTTCCCGGTCAACTATCCCAGCATACAGGTGAGTTCTTCGAACGCCTTCGTCCTGTACAAACAAGCCGCTGTTGCACGGTACTCTGCGTATTTGTGAATAACCCACTTCCAAACTGTGCCCGCTATACACCAGCCTCTGCTGCAAGGTTCAGATACGTCTTGGCATCACAGCCCACCAAGTGGAGAACTTGACATAACAGATTTTTTTGGACTATATGGAAATCTTTCCTCCTATTGATTTGCAGCAAGACTGACATTTATAGATTAATGCCAACATCTGGGTTTATTCAAGGTACACCAAATATACGGAGGAACTTGTGTAATTTTTTATCGTTATCAGTGCACTGATTTATTTACTTGTATGACTAAATTGTATAATACATTTGATTTAATTAATATGGGTTTTGTTACCTTTATTTGCAATTTTGAACTGTATACACAATAACATTCACTGCACACAAACACGCTTATTTTGGGATCATCTATATATTACCAATCTTGCGCCTAGGATTTCATTAACTACCAACTAAATAAAATGACTTACCATATGTTGGTTGCTGCAGCCTCTCTGCTGCTTCTTCTGGCGGCAGGAACATCAATGTGAAGTCCATCACCTGACAGGAAGAGGATCACATGATCACAGGGGCAGAGCAATCATTCCCCTGTGCTGACGACAGCAGCGGAGACGCTGGGAACTGGAGGACAGCAGACCCCCTGCTAAGTCTGTGCCACCGGGCCACCTGGTGAGCCCGGGCCCGGTACAAGAGTACCCCCTGTACCACCCCTGATGGCGGCCCTGGGCATTATCCAGAGGTAGCTACTGATAAATGAATGGCAGGAGGTGGGCGGATGGTGGTCTTTTTCACTATCCACCTATGGAAGGGCTGAATATTTTTCCTTTGGACATGGTCCCTAAAAAGAAATTCAAGTTGATCCACTATCTGTGCTTCCCACACTATCTGTGCTTCCCACACGGTGAATGATGTGATTGGAGAGGAGATATGAATTTTTTGGCAACCATTCAGTGACTCATTGATAGTTGCGATCTTGAACTTGCTGAGCACGGTGGAGCAGCTGGTGGTCGTTTTGGGGTCCAATGTGCTCTAGATAAGGCAGAGCACCAAGGTTCATTCATTAAGATCTGTAGTATAGAAATTGATATCACTCTGATGGAATGCAGACTTCTGCAGAATAACTTTTGGCTCTGAAGGTGTTGGCATAAATTGTAGATATGATATGTAAGATGCCTATTGCAAGCTCTTCTGGGAATGCTAAATTTTATGACAAGGATTCTTGACTGTGCGTTCAAAAAAGGTGCCTAGCCGCGAAGCACTAGAATATGTGGTCACATCACAGCTGGGAGGTATGGTTTATGACATTAAACAAATTAGTGGGAGAAGGTTTAATGTATACTAGTTAAGGTTCAAGGAATAGTAATTGGTCGGACTGACTATGGCTCTCCAGGTGGTGTGAATCTACAAGTCCCAGCATGCTTTGCCAGTCTATAGAGCCATAGATTGTCCAGGCCTGTCCTGGGCAAAGACTTCTTTCTCCACTTTAAATGGCCCTACCAAATGACTTATGTCTATGGTAACCTTGCTTTATACAATCACAGAACTCTTTTTCAGCTTTCAATATATGTAGAATTACAGTGCATAATAACTTATAGTACTTCTTTATGGAACATTAGAACTGATGCACAATTATATATAATTGGCAGATAAAAAGCAAACTGGAATAGGTTGTATATTTGAACCATTCCTTGACCTTGTAATATATTTTCAAGCAGAGAGGAAAAAGAAAAAAACGTTTCCACTGAATGTCAGTGTTTAGAATGATCCAAATCGGATTTATTTTCAGAATTGAAAATCTCCAAAGAAGGAAACAGAGACCAGGGTTGGATATTCTTCACACTGCGGACAAAGGCAGAGCTGGTAACCTTGCAGTAACTTGCCACCACGCTAAGATCTAGACACGTAAAAATTCCTGCAGCCCGATGTAATGAAAGAGTACGTTTCACCTACTCCTTCCACCTTAATAGGTTTCAGGCCCTTCCAGTGGTGAATAGGGTTATATCAATGAAATGTGGATAGATTTTTACGCAGGCAATTTTTATTACTGAAAAGTTGTCCTGTGGTTTGTTTTTTCCCTTCTCTCTTCCAATATGTGGCTAAAGTGCACACACGCTGCATTTTTCGTGGGTTCCCTGTGATATTATTCAATTCATGTGGCTGAAATAAAGCACCAGCAGATCTGTAAGAGGAAGGCAAGACTAACAAACTTCATTCTCCGCTCATCACAGTGGGTGGCAAGATTACGTCTTCAGCAGCACTCAGCCATAGAATATTGTTCAAGGTCAGCTTCCCTGCATTCATGGATGCAGTGAGACAATGGTTCTTGGATGGAAGTGAGTATATTGCAGTAGAGGGGGAACTGTACTACAGAATCTTGCCTTCCCTTCTACTGCATGTCAGAACTGTTCTTTTGAATTTTGATATTCAGAGGTTGCTCAGTGCATGCTGTCATATTTCTGTATCATTGACTTTTGTGACTGATTGATTTATAAAACACCCATGGGCATCAAACTGCAGTATTCCGCAGCAGACATTACTATACACTATTTAACGGCACTTGCATATTTACTTATTTACTGTACTTATTATTGTGTTTGGCATGAACAAGATGACACCTTCCTGTTTTGCATGTTTAACAGACATTAATGTATATTAAACGCACTTAAATGCAAACTAAACACATATTAAACATATACATAAACGCAATGCGTTTTGACATAAGTTATAAAACGCGTTGCAAACTCTAGTGTGTAGATAGCCGCACTGCAAAGCAGCACATATTTCTCAGCCAGCACACTAGTCAGGTGCTACTATTAAGTGCTTGTGTCAGGGAAAGGGGTGTCAGGAAGCAGATGTTCAATTCCTGACCATGGCCTTATCTGTGTGGAGTTTGTATGTTCTCCCCGTGTTTGTGTGGGTGTCCTCCGGGTGCTCCAGTTTCCTCCCACATTCCATTGGAGTCTAGACTCACAGAGTAGCCCTAGTACCTTAGTGTCCTATGGATCACATAGGCAAGGATAAGTGGAAGATACAACTGCACTCTTTATTACATAGTGCAATACAACTGTAAAATCATGGCAGTGAATAAAAGCATACTAATATATACCAACCAGAACAATCACCAACACCTAGAGACTTCCCACAACGTCCCAGAATCTATTTATAGATAACCAGTACAAGTTCTATAGTTCTATAAGTCCTTTAGCTGGGCCAAGTTGTAGTTATAAAAGTGGTCCTGATGCAGTTTCACAGGCACCAATATGCTGCGAGCAGATAGTTTGTCCAGCCAAGCTGCCGGTAGCCAATGCAATGGACCATTTTTGAACAAACTGTCAATACGCTATAATTCTAAGGTCTTGTAGATATGCCAAGTTGTCTTTGAAGAGTGTGGTGCTGAGGAAGTTGCTGGAGCAACGTTGACTTCAGGTCCTCCAGGATCTCTCTGATCTAAGTTCTCAGGCCAATTTGTAAATTCAGTTCTCTTGAAGGTCCCCACCGCTCTGCCACAGGGACTTGCCAACATGGTAGGGATCTGAATCCTAGTCTCCCTACTCCTGTAGGCTAACTAGGCAGACAGACCCTCAAGCTTCTCCTGATGCAGTACAGGAGCACTAGAGCTGGACATTCACTGTGACTCAGATGCAGAGTTGCGGGCAACGAAAGTGTTGGGGCTTGTAGCAGACAGATCTCCAATACCAAGCAATTTCTGATCCACGAGCACTCTGGGATCCCTTTACAGGCTTCTTTTAAACAGTTAAAAATTTCCGTGAGTGGAATTCCACCTTGCATGGTTATGCCAAGTTCACATAAGACCTAATTGGCCAGCAAGTCCTTAAGAGTTGGAGGTAGGAGTTGATGGAGAAAAACACCACATTGTTTCCCCCTCTGCTGGGTTTTAGCCCAAATGTCTGGTATGTGCACAGGAGAACAATAGCTGTTTGCCGGGGATTTTTAACAGAGCCTCCCTGTTTTAAACCCTTCCATCACACATGGATGGCATCCGGTCCTACTCCTGGGAGACGTGTGGAAATCTCCTGATGACGACCAACATCATAGCGACGAGGTTGCTGAGATGAGAAAGGATGACCAAAAATGACTCTTCATACGAAATATACTGTATGAATGAATGTGATGTCCACAAGAATAAAGTGCAGGCAGATAGTCTTTTAATGAGTGACAGATGGGATAATGCCAGCTGCAGTCCCATCTCATCACAATTGACAAATGATTTATTCAAATAATAAAGTATTTTTGAATTCTGTTATTACCATCCTGAAATGACGATTAAGGAATGATTATTGCGGCAGTATTTGTACCATGGTGATACTTCCAAAAGCACTGAGAACCTATTGCTGGCAGAAGCTGGAAAATCCTCTTACCGGTGGTAACCCTTTGCTGTAATGGGCAAATCTTATCACTGGTGGTAACCCTTTGCTGTAATGGGCAAATCTTATCACCGGTGGTAACCCTTTGCTGTAATGGGCAAATCTTATCACTGATGGTAACCCTTTTGCTTACAGATAAAATCCCCATAGATCTTCACCTAGTCAGGGAGGGGTTAACATATAACTGAATTGATCATTAGTATAACTGTCATGGTTAAACTTGACTCTATGATTAGCCTGTGGGTGATGCCAACTTTCTGAGCAGATAGTGACTCTCATTGAGCCACCTGAGAACCTAGAACCCAACAGTGAATGTGAACCCCATTCTGCACGTTTATAACCAATTGTACAGTGAACATGTTCAGAGTAATCTGATAAAATTAGAATTCTGAACCGATTTTTTTTGAGCATCTCTAACCAGGAATTAACTGATTCCGTTAAAATTGAAATGAATCTCATGCTATTCTATTCATACTTCTGCGCTCTGTCTCTAATGTAATCTTTTAAACCTAATATCTCACAGAATATTCCGCCAATGCCAATAAAGATACAGTGGTCTATATATGACCCTTTGCGTTTTCTGCACATTAATTATCATTTCTTATAGCAATTATAAGAAATTATATAAGTGCCTCCTAAAATTGTTCAGCTGGGCAGTGGCTCTGATAAGAGCCTGTCCCGGTGAATAGTCTACAGTGGACTGATCACAATCACCTTACTTCCAGCTTCTATTGGGCCACACACGCTCAGAATACAATTAGCGATAGGTGGGAGGGATCTGAAGATTCTCAACCCATAGCACAGAGCTAGAGATGTTCACTGACCCCTGTGTTTTGGTTTTGAATCTGGATTAACTTCGTGTTTTGGTTTTGGCAAAACTGTCCTCACATGTTGTGGTTTTGGATCCTGATTTTTATTTTATTTTTTATAAAATCCCTTTTTTTTTTTTTTCTAAAATCACATCATTTGGCTCTTTTTTATCCCTACATTATTATTAACCTCAATAACATTAATTTCCAATAATTTCAAGTCAATTTTTGTCAAGTAACAAGAACACTGCTAACCCTCCTGTTTCTGTATGAGCAATGGGACTGGAAACTGGAGAGTGACAAGAACACTGCTACCCCTGTTTCTGTGTGAGCAATGTCACTGAGCAATGTCACTGCAGAATGAAGAGTGACAAGAACACTGCTACCCCTCCTGTTTCTGTGTGAGCAATGGCACTGGAAACTGGAGAGTGACAAGAACACTGCTACCCCTGTTTCTGTATGAGCAATGGCACTGGAGACTGGAGAGTGACAAGAAAACTGCTACCCCTGTTTCTGTGTGAGCAATGGCGCTGGATCTCCTGAGAGGGAGGTACTTATGGAATCTAAAACCCACGAGATCCAACAACACAACAATGACGTTTTGCCTCAATTCAGAGCCTGCTCGGATCCCCTAAGTTCGAGTGGGCTCCGTTTTCAGAAAACCGAGCCTGAGCATCTCTACATAAAATGGCTAGTGCCATCTTCAGATGGTATTAACTGTCAGGTTAATGTCTGAAAAGTTAAGCTTTTCAGAGTTTGATAAATTGATCCAGACAGCAGTCCTTGAGAATTATGGGGACTCCGGTATTCGGCGATAGTTAGCCTAATGAAGGCGATATCTCATGTTAAATAGCCTATTAACTTAATTTTGCTCTAAAAAATGCAGAAACAAATCATGATTTAGGGTTGAAAAATATGCCCAAAAGCTATTGGGTCCCTATGCAGCTTTTCAAGCCTAGTGTTAGTAATTTCACTGCTGCCCTGCTTGACTATTGACATAATTACAGTAAAAAAAAATAATATTTCTTCCAGCCCTGCTATACAGATTCTGGTGGTGTGGCACCCATACACAAACACCCTCTGTTGGCGTGCTGCGCGCCGTAATATAGGTCCCACCTCATGGTGCTGGACACGCCCATGGGCAGCACTAGATACACCCATGGGTGGAGCTAAATACGCCCATTGGCTAGATCAGGACACGCCCCCTTTGGCATCATGGCGCCTAGGTACTACTTAATCTCCCTGAAATAATTTAGAAAAAGGCAAGTATGCCTATAGTCATATTTCTGGGCAGTGAACCCATCTAAAAACATGACGAGCCTCATTTATGTTACATTAGAACTATTTACAAGGCTTTTTTTTCTGTCTTTTTCTGCTGCCAGCAGTGTATATACATTGCTTTCCTACATATGTTATTTAGACAGTTCCAATTCACTTGAACTTATCCAACCTTGCCTTGTAAAAGTAAAGATACATGTAAAAAAAATGTGATTTACAGCAGATGCTTCTCAGTGTTTTACATTTTGGTAATTATGTGTTGCAATGCAATACCTAATAATGTAAAATCCAGAAAAACAAGACGCTGAAGTAATGCCAGGGCTGCGTTAAGGTCCTCCAAGTTTTACTACAACATGTGGGCTTAATTCAGGTGTCTTACAGCAGCCACAACACGGACTAAATTATTACTGTGCGTAATGAAACCTTCATCAAAGCAAATGTGAAAAGAAGAGGAAGTAATTCTATTGCAATCGTGCGACTTACCGGGCGAGTGTGATAGAAACAGATGAGCGCGACGGACAGTCTGTTCCCATTTAATGACTGAGAACAAGATCTATAAACCTGAATTAACCTTATAGAGACAATGGGCAAATTATGTTTTTCGACTGAACTTGGAAGCAGGCCCTGATTTCTGGGAAGGCTTCACAGGCCAGGCCTAGAGTGTTTTGGAGCTATCTACTCCATAGTTACATAATTGTTTTATGCCTCACAATTTAGGCAGGACAGTCCTGATTGGAGGACTCTGTTCAGCATCTCGATCAGGACAGCTTTGCCCCAATTGGTGGGAAAGTTGGGAAGTATTCTGTTCAATTGTGAACAGGTGCCGTGTGTACAATGAAGGGGTTTGGAGAGGAGGAGAGAACAGGGCAGCGCTTCAAAAGTACTAGGTACGCCCCCATGGGTGTGGCCACCCCCCAACTTGTTGTTGCCTACCCAAATGTCTTTGTTGAATCTAGTTCTGTGCAGAAAGACCACCCTGCTCACATCATCACACAGTAGGATTGATTCAGTATTTCAAATGATTATATAAATTTCTGACAGCATTTGTATGGGCAGAATGGAGGCTTAGTAGTTAGCACTTCTGCCTCACAGTACTGGAGTCATGAGTTCAATTCCCAACCATGGCTGTGAGGAGTTTGTATGTTCTCCCTGTGTTTGCGTGGGTTTCCTCTGGGTGCTCCGGTTTCCTCCCACACTCCAAAAACAAACTGGTAGGTTAACTGGCTGCTGTTAAATTGACCTTAGTCTCTCTCAGTCTGTGTGTGTGTATATTAGGGAATTTAGACTGTAAGCTCCAATGGGGCAAGGACTGATGTGAATGAGTTCTCTGTACAGTGCTGCGGAATTAGTGGCGCTATATAAATAGATGATGATGATGATGATGATCTGTACAGCCCACCCTGCATATATGCTTCAGAACCTGGATTTCCATGCTACCAAAAGACATTTCTAGCGCTTGATGCTGTTTGTCGTTTCTTAGAAAATTACAGTAATTAGTAATTAGGATGAAGGACTCACTTAGGGTTTGGGAAGGTTAAACTAACACTGACTCCAACTTTACCCTAAAGTCACAGCTCAAAGAATCCCCCTTCCCCATTATAAAATACAAAACTGTAAGAAACCCCTAAGCTTGCATCTAACCACAACCTCTAAGGAAGTCCTGTACATACAAAAACAGAATCTTCTATCCTAAAGTACTGTAAGCATACTATACCAATACCAGTATGTTGTGTGCACTGTATGTTATAATAAGGTGTGATGGAACTTGTTTCAAAAGTCTATGAGAATTACCAAGTTTGAAATCATTCTAGTAATGTTACCTAACGCCTAGGAACAAAGATTTAGTAAATCACAGTTGTTTTACAATTGTACGTGGGGGTCATTGTTTCATTGTCCATATATGGATTTGGGAGGAGGTCCTCATAATTATTATTTTTGCTACTTATTGTCTCTTTGTGTAATGAACTTTGCATGTTGGGATCACCATGCTTCTCAAGGACTTGAGGTGAGGGAAGTGTGGCTTGTAAAATGACAGCTCTTAAGTGATCTGGAAAATCCATTGGAGGAAAATGAGAGTAGCTGATCAAGTATGGAGAAAATGTCTAGAAGATGTAGGGTTGTAGATCGAGTGCTATCAATGTAAGACATTGCATATGTGCATTATCTATTGGGGATTATCATGCCAGCAATAGTCGGAGGTTTGTGCAATTTGTGTAGTTGATTACACATGTCAGGTCTAATTGCGCAGATTCAATCACTTGAGCACCTAGCCAAATGAGCCGATTGCAATTCTCTCCTACCACTTCTGGGATGGGCAACGACCTCACACAGACCTTCATATGCGTCACCAGCCAACCTGTTTTTCTTGGATCAAATCTTATTGATTTGCATATTGATTGTTTTGGATGGAGACATACACTGTGCAATATGGAGTCATTTTGGTTGAAAAAGACCTGCAAATATCTGTATGGGTGACCAGCATTAAGGTGTCCATACATGGGCAGAGCCGGCTACTCAGGTCCTGCACCAATCGCAGACTGTCAGCATCTTTAGATACAGTAAACAGATGATATGTTGGAGAAAATAGAAAAACTGCCAGTAAGTGACCTTATAAATCTCCCTGAATACTGAAGGATGAAGTAAGAGTAAGTACAAATAAACCATATTTGCAATGTTAGCCAGGAGGACGGCACTTTGTTCTTTATTGTTTTGTTACTTCGTATATCTCTGCAATCCGTGAGAAGAGTTGTTTCCAAAGACTGCAATAAATATTGGAATTTATAATAGGCCCTATGTTGAAATCCCTTCAACTTTATCTTTATCGTATTACATTCATAACCACACACTCATTATTTCCGTTGCTTTAGACTGCTTTGTTTTACCTTTTCATATGGTCCTCAGTGCAGTTTCATTAAAAGCCCCAGAAAGTCCCATATCTTCAGCCCATTTTATGTAGTGTAGTGGGGGGCTGTAGCAGACACTTCTCGGGGTGCCTTGTAGGTAGGGTCCATGTGGTAAGAAAGAAAACATTCTTTTGGGGAATGAGTTAGGTGCATGGGACACGGTCTGTAAGGCTGGGTACACACTACAGATTTTTCATCCCATTATCGGGCCAATCACACGATAAACGGCCGCTCGGCCCAATATCGCATTAGTGTCTACGCTACAATGATGAACGATTATCGTTCCAAAGCTCATCATATCATTTCATTTGATTTTTAAACCAGACTAAAAATCTTGCTAAACGACGAAACGATGTTGTTCCAATCCTGCAGTGTGTATACTCATGACCAGCAGTGTCCATAGATCTCTATGGAGTGTACAGAGTCACCATCTTTCCAGCCGATGAAGAGCACAGATCTGAAAGTAAATCTTGTAAAATAGGTTTAGTGAGTACACAGGAATTGGCTACTGATCCAGACTTTTTTTCCCACCAGTCATTGGTAAAATCGTTAGCAGTATCGTATTGTCGGAGATTTTCTGTAGTGTGTACCCAGACTAACTCATACAAGCTAATTGGGCCAATTTTATCATGGACACCATAGATTTCCAGCTTAATTGCTCCTGAGTGATAGGAAAGTTTCCACTTCAATGTAACCTGATTATGTACTATAACATTGTGACACCACCTTTCTACTGACCATATCCCCTGGTTTACGGAGTGTTTTCAATTTAGAGTGTGTGATTTTAGCACAATAATCAAACAGACACAAACTTATACATATCCAGGTCTCTCCTATCAGAGACCTGGACCATTTAATATACACAATATAGTCCGTAACCAAATTTCATTGTGTAACCTTGGACATATGTGACAAGTTCTCAACTGGAAAGTTAGGACATAGTAGACTTTGTCCCTGATTCTCTGAAACCCTTTTCAATCTGCCCATACCATGCCCACTTCAGACAATGCCATGCCCACGTCAGACAATGCCAAGCCCTTTTCTTGTTGTACACAACCCTTTTGACCACAGAAAATCGGGACTATCCCACGAGCATCAAGACTATTGTCAGGTATGCTTGCTCCTCTGGGTTATGATGGGACATTTCTGAATTCTGAATGGTAGGTCCTAAGCTGAATGCCAGCTCCTGGTCTGTTAGCATAGTTGCTGTGCTGTTCCTGGATTCCCTATGCCCTATTTTTCAATATTGACCAACTGCAAAACAAATAAGTTTCCTGCAAATTAGATGTAATGGTTTCCATTTATTCTGATCCTCTGGGTATAAAAAGTTATGAAGCTATGTATTGAAGCAGCAAATAACCCTGAAAAATAATCTAAAAACATACTTGACTGATGACTTTTCAAATCTCTCAGAAAGGTCATGTGACAGGGGGTAGGAGGGGGCCTGGTGATGTCACTTTCATTTTAGCCCCGCCCCTGCTAGGAGATGCCGAGATTCATGGCATTTCATAGCAGGGGGCGGGGCTTAACTTTGCAAAATCATGTCGCTAAGCTCCACCTCCATCAGTTCCGGGAGGGTGCCTACTCCTCCTGGAGTCAGGGAGG
The DNA here is from genome assembly GCF_038048845.1 of Mixophyes fleayi. Classification (NCBI taxonomy): domain Eukaryota; kingdom Metazoa; phylum Chordata; class Amphibia; order Anura; family Limnodynastidae; genus Mixophyes; species Mixophyes fleayi. The sequence continues at coordinate 30,460,716 of NC_134404.1, read as the reverse complement.
GCTCCCAGAAATTCCGGGAGCATATGCAAATATGGTCTAAAAATGGATCAAATATAATTGATTTGATCCATTTTTAGAACATGGTATTGCTGGGCCCCAATTTGTGGGAGGGCCCAGATATGCTGCTGCACGTCCCAGGCCACACCACTGCAGTGGCTGCTGTTAGTAACTATGTATTATGACAAATTTTAAATGTTAGTTTTAAAGTAAGTTTTTCTAGTACGTTATACAGATACAGAATTAATAGTAGTTTTTGTGCCACCTATCCCTAAGGCCAAGAATAATAGCTTTCATTTTCCAAGTTGGAATAATTTCTCCACAATATGCAGCAAACATATGGTTCTGTAATCTATGGTCTCATCAGGAAATGTAAATTTAATTGAGATCCCTTCTTTAGCAAGGCAAATGTTCTTTACCTGCAGTCAGCGATATATTGGCGAGACTGTATTCTACGGGGCACATTCAATTGACGGCAGGATTGCCGAAAATCCCGCGCTCCAAAAATATTACCGTTAATACGGTAATATCTCGCTGGATTTCAGCTCGCAGCTCCTGAGCTGCGAGCTGAAATCCAGCGAGTAAATTACCGTAGTAACGTTTTTTACGCACAGGATTACCGTATTAACGGTAATATTTTTGGAGCGCGGGATTTTCGGCGATCCCGCCATCAATTGAATACCCCACTATCAGTCCAGCGTTTGTGTCATTTGCAAAGAAACCAGTCAATATAATTTGGTTATAGTACTTATTGTATTGTTCTTCCAGAGTCGATGTCACAGTTGAGAGAAACCTTCCAGAAATACTATAATTACTGTCTTTCCTGCAGATTGCTCACATTAAGTGACGTTCCACTGTAAAAAAGGGTAATAAAATAAACATACTGGATAGAATTAAGTTTTGTGTACTATAGGACTGATACAGACTGAGTACTACTACAGTTCGCATAACGTATCTTTTGTGACATCGCTCTGCGCATGCCCAATGGCCACACGAATATACATCTATATAGATCTGCGTGATTCTGCCACACACACCTGCCTGTGCCTGGAGAGGTGGGACAGGGCATTCTCATATAGGCTGAATACAAGGGTGTGTTTGAGCAATTGCCAAGGGATGCGGGAAAAATATACATATACACTGTATTATTAGCGGGTGGTCTGGGGCAGGTTCAATAGCAGATAATGATGGTATCTGGCACTAGCGAACCATGACTACACCACAAAGGCTGATTTGGTCTTCTTTTTATGTACAGCTTTTTGAATGAAAGTTATACCCAATTTGAGACAAAGTCTGCATCGACAAAATGTATAAACCAAAGAATGGTTATTCTAAGCAAAGTTTGTGAAAAACCCATTTTGTTTTATATCTATTTAAATTTCATTGCACAAGCAACAAACACATCCAACCCCCAGAAAAAAAGTTATTAGAAACAGAAATAGTAACAAGGAACATGGTAGAATTTGGCATCACCGAGGTGAAATTATACAAGTTCTAAAAGAAAGACCACCTACGGTCACCTATACGCAATAATCTGCCCTCTCCCTAATATTAGAACCACAATATCTACACTGTTTAGGAAAACTCAGAACTGCAGGGACCTATAACAGTAACTGGGAGATGTCTAAGAGAAAACACAAGGTATTGTCATTGGAACTTACTGGGTAGCATTCATCCAATCTGCTCCAATGACCGCAGTTTACTTTAACATCTAACCCAGCTTTCAGTCATGGAGAAGTTCTCATTACAGGCTCCTAAACTGCATGGCTGTGAGTATGGAGCTTCATGGTTCTACTAATGGTAGTGGGGGGGAAGGGGGATAATTTTTAAGAACATATGGTTTTAGAGTGGGGTCTAAAACCATATGAAAGGAATGTTGCCATGTCTGTTCTATGACAATAGGTCAATGCATAGAGGCTGTATATTATATTTCTGTAATATTGCTCACATCTCTTACAGAAGGTAGAAAATTGTGTAAATAAATGTAAATGCTTATATTACAGAACAAATAAAACCACTATTGGACCGAATTTATAGTCCAGGCAGGGGGGTAACAGTGCATCGGCAGGCCCTATAGAGAAATGTGGGTAAGGGCCCCATGATGCTGGTCTAGCCTCCCAGGCCCCCATTGTGCTCTCAGAAGAGTGGACTGTGGGTCTCTTCGGGGGATGCACAGGTTTGGCACATCTGATGGGGCTTTTAAGAGCAGAGCTGTTTCCCCACTTTCATATTTTGCTCCTAAGCACCGGGACAGGCGTTAGGTCATGCAGCTTTTCAGGCTCAGTCAGTCGGATATTATCAATCTGTAGATTCCTTTCAGACAGCTGATGAAGTTGTAAATCCCCTATCTGATGGTGCTGTAGAGTGATGAATGCTCATCAGAAGGTGTGGTTAAGCCGTGGAACCCTTCAGAGGTGGAGTCAAGGCATGGATGAGGACAGCATCATTAACCAAATAAGACCATGGGTCACAACCTTGGCTGCAGCAAACAAGAGAGCTAGAGCACTCTCTGTTACCAGAGACTGGAGAGCACCATTGCCCTAAGGCCCAGAAGCTAGAACAGAATGGTCCTCTGGCATGGAGTCAATGGAAGCAGAAACCTCAGAAGGCAAAACATGACTGGAGAGTGTAATGGACAACTGCCAGCTGGGCAGTATCATAGAACAGTAGCAGATAGCCATGATGGCCTCTGTACAGAACTGGTATTGGCTGACTGAGGCTTCTCCAGGGCAGGGCTGGCTACAACTGGTATAATATAGCCAGTAATGTAGCTCATGCTAGTAAAAATTAGCAGAGTGAACAAATCTGTGTATAAGCATTAGACACATTATAAATTAGATGTCCTGGGCAGCTGGCTTAGAAGTATCACTAAAAGGGAGGTAGTCTAGAGGAAGCGGCTTGGTTAATCGTCCATGAATGAGTCCAATTAATCTTAGCAACTCTAAGGGTTTCTTTGGTAAAATGTCATTTTTCCAAGGCTTGTAGGACTTGTTCGACCCAAGTTCTTATTGTTACTTCCAGTAAACAAATTAGAATAATGAGCCTGTACTTATTATGATCTGAAGCTTGTTAGAAGATGGGGCTTGTAGCAAAGGCTCTACAGGATCGAGGAATTGTGAAAAGAATGTGGTGAAGATATTTACTGGTTGTTTAGGTATTTTTGGTGGCACCTACTTGACGAGCGGGATTAAGATAAATATGTTCTGTAAGTCCCAGCAAGAAAATGAATCTGATTATTTGAGTTAACCTAGAGACAGAGAGCAGTTGCAGAGTACAGCATTAGGATACTATAATACGAGCACAGCCAGGTATCTGGAAATCAAGTAATAGAAGAAGCAACTGCTTATACTACATTACTGCACAGCAACCTCGGTCTGAAGGTGGATACTGGGTTGGGTATTGGAACAGAAGTGCAGGTTGGCTAAAAAGTGCCACATGTGAAAGGGATTGAGACAGTGCTGTAGTCAAACAGTCCAGGATTAGAGCAGACAGCGCAGGATCATTACTAACAAAACAATCCAGGCTGAGAACATGTGGCAGAAAAATGGTCACATTATGATATAACATTGCATTTTCATAATTCATATTTGAAAAATAATATTTTTGGGGTTTAGCTGCCTTTTTGATTTAGGTGTATTTTTACGATTTGTGAATAATGTATAATTTGAAGTATTTACTAAACAAGTTGTCTTTTTTGACACTTTGGTAGATGTGTTGATTGAGCTAATGTAGCGTTTGTTTCAATTCAGCTTCAGGAATAAGCAGACAATATAATCGGTGTGTAGACCATCGGGGAAAATGAGCAAACTGGACGGAAAACAATGTGTCTGAGCTCATCAGAATTCTGTAAGAGAAAGTTTCAGAGGCAAGAAGCCCGGGGGCATGGGACGGCAGGAGGAAGCGGATGGAAACATGGGTTCATGGGGTCACCAATAGTATGAGCAAGTGGAAAATAAAACTGCTAACTCGTGGATTTCATTGCTCTGTGGTTAAGCTATCGAGTTCTGCCAACGGCCCCAAGAGAAACGTTAGGTATATTTGAGTTTATCACCTGAGACAAGAAAGCCTGAATAGACGAACAGTCCTATCTCGGGTTTGAAGTCTGCTTACTGGTGCCTTTTTAATTGTTTTTTGGCTTAAATCGTTCCACCTCATTAAGTTTCTATTTTTTTTTATAGTACAATTTCTATGCTTGGGATAAAACTGGCAGCCTCGCGTAGTTAAAGTCGATAAATATTTCACCCATAATTAATCTGGTGTGGATGATGGCTCCAGAGACTAATTGGCAGTGCCTCACATTTAATTGGATAGACTTTCGTTCTAGCACAACTGTACTATTCATCGTCACACAGGATGTTCAGAACCAGGAGGCTGCATACTAATACAAGGAGCCTTCACAACAGTAGCATTAGCAACTCTTAAATGTTACAACCTGTCAGACACGGTGGCTAAAGAACGGCTGCAGTATAGATTGGCTACAAAAACTCTGCATTGTGTCCTTAAGAAAACTGGCTGCATGCTACAGTGTTGCAAGAGTCTATAATCAATTAGGATGTGAACTGGGGGAAACGGTGAAGTACGGCTATATTTAACACCAGCATTTCCCCTGTGTCGCCAAACTTTTTTTTCTCTGAGACGATTGACCTCTGAAAGGGACAATATATTCTATTTATAAGCAGGCTTTATTTTCATTTAATGTTCAGTAAAATATATGACTTGACTTTATTCTAAAACATTACAGTAATGCTCTGAACATTTATAGCTATTTGCATGAAGGGGAGCAATTGTACAGCCAGGGTTGCCAAATCTTGCCAATTATTATTTTTTTTTAGTTACAGAGTTATGAAAGTTTACGGACAACCATCAATTTTTACTGAGATATGATCTATGTAATAAAAAAACACACAACACTTTTAAGGCATAAATCATTGGTATAGTACACGGTATAAGCGGGTAAGTAGTCGCATACGATAATATTTTACTGATCACAATATTTATTATTATTGTGAATTTACGTTACGCTAGCAATCATGTTAAGTCATACTAAAGCAGGGGTCAGGGAACTTTTTTAACTTTTACCCCCAAATATATTTAGATATGCCGACGTTACCCCCTTGACTTGAAAGGAAGGAAATCGTATATTATTAATTATTGGAATTCAAAATTGTATTGAATCTACTCAAAATTTCTTTGAAAGCTTCAACTTCAAAATTACAGGTTTTGGAGAAACGATGTTGCTTCATTTTTGATACGAGAGCATCAATATTGGGGCATTTTGATGTCAGAGCAATTTGGGTACAGTCTTCAGCGTCCAATCGATTTCTCTGCTTTGTTTTTATGTTCGTTAGAGTGGAAAATCCTTGTTCGCAAAGGTAAGTTGTTGCAAAAGGCAGCAACTTTTTGACTGCCTTCTTATGTGCAAATTTGACAGATCTGCTTTGTTTTCAAATGCAATATATGCTTCATTATTGCATCAAAGCTCAAGAAGTGCCTCTGCCAACCCTTGAGACTCTTCTGGTACAACAGCAATTTCACATTTAAAGGGGTCTACAATCCAACTGACAGCATGTGACTTGGCAGCATTACCCCCAGGAATTTAATTTTTACCCCATTTGGGGTAATTTACCCCTGTTCCCTGACCACTGTACTAAAGGATCTATTTTTATTATTCGCTTAGACAAAAAAGGTAATTTTTTTAATCGCTGCTTATACAGTGTATTTTTATCACCTATGGTGATAGGCATCATCATAGATTTATGACCTATAGTAACTGTTAGTATTTTATTATATACCCTCCCAGTACACGCTGGTAAAAAGGCTTTCATAGATAATTTTCTGAATATCATTCATAATACACAAATCTTGTGCACTCATCTAACTATTTAGGGGTCTTATAATAGGCTAGTGAGGCCAAGGGTCGGCAAATTCAATTTTTTATTGTGCTTGCTAATAATGTCTAATGCCGTCTTAGCTGCTGTCTGGCCAGTCTATAAAGGGTTATTTAGGTCTGGTTTAAAAACCAACCTTCCTGTCACATTTTAGTTTCCTAAATAGTGAGGTGAGTACACAAGAGTTTAACTCCTTTACAGCAGTGTCTGAAGCATAGATGTTGGTGTAGATACTCTCAAAATAGAAGGAACCTTAATGTTGTGTTGCAAGCTTAAATGTTTTGGTCAAAACTTTAATACTTCATATTTATATTATGTTTACAGATGATTCTCAGTCCTCGAATGACTCCATGGCAGCCATCATTTTGTGTAGATTCTTTAGTTTAGGTAGGGATAGGTTAAAAAAACATACCCAGGATGGAAGATATAGTAAGGTAGCTCTTCCTCTACCCCAATGTTCCTGAGCGACTTCCCAAACTTTCTTCATAAAATATTAACAAAAAACATTACAAGGTTGGGTAGAAACTTAGGCTTCCACTGAGTCTTTCGAGGAAAAGGACTAATTGGTGAGCATAATTCATGCCAATGGGGATGCTGCTTTGCCTCTGCAACTCCTGTCTGCTGGACTAATGTTGGACTCTGTTTACTGTATCAGGCCTGCAGTACCTCTGATTTACCAGAGGTGCTGCTATTGTATTATTATTACCTTTATTCCTCCCTAGCAGGAGTTAACCTTCTCCTCTTGTTAATTACTGCACATGTGTCTCTGACTACATATGCCTGCACCTCACAATGCTCTTTGCTGGTCATTGTTGTCTCCCTTGGACTTCCTGCAAGCTGCTATCTATTTCTGTGTATCCCAGGACCTGGCTAATCACCTTTGCTCAGCTAAGTTCACCTGTACCTGCTGATTGTATTCACCGCTGTTTACCTGTTTCCAGCCACATCCGAATATCTGTTATTTATGCTCAGCTCATGTGGTCTGTGCCTTCCCTGCATATCTGGATTGAGTTATTGCTTTAATAAAACAGTTTATGTTTTCACCATATGGCTCCATAGCTGTCATTACAAGTTCCAGTTATTAGAACAGAAATGTGACAGGTGGTTAAGATATCCACATGATAATTATTAGCGAATGTATGATTAGATAACCATCCCGACTGCTTTGCAAACCTCAAGTGGAGAAGCCTGAGCCTTGCTTGCCTAAGATGTTGCCACTGCTCGTGTTGAGTGGGCACTCGGGATCTCTGGCACCTTCCGCCCATCATTCTTGTACGCTTTTATAATAACTTGTCTGATTCATCTGCAAATGGATTGTTCAAAAAGAGAATATTGTTTCCTAGGCGCAGTCTAAATTGCAGAGAGTTGTTCTGTGTTTTCTTCTGGCCTAGACAAATACATGGAAATTGCATTTTTTACAGAAAGATAGCAGTACAGCCTCCTGATTAATGGGGAACATAACACTACCTTAGGTAGAAATTCTGGATTGGTTCTAAGCACCACTTTGTCTATATAGACATTGAGAAAAGGCTCCTTGCACCACAGTGACTGCATGTCTGGGATCAGATGTAATTGCTACCAGGAAAATCACTTTCATTGTCATCCGTTTCAATGAAACTTTGTGCAATGGTTAAAAAGGATCAAAGATCAGAATGTTCAAAACTAAACTAAGGTCACATGAAGCCACAACATGTCTGATGCATGGACAAAACCTCTTCACTGTTTGGAAGAGGTGAACAATCAAATCTTCTGAGGCTAACTTGATATCTAAACATACTCAAAGCAGACACTTATACTTTGTAGATGAAGTAAAACCCTTGCTGAAACCATCCTGGAGGAGCTGTGTAATGCTTGCTGCTGCTTGATTGAAATTAGACTCACAACATACAATATATTTCTTCCAAATGTGTGATAGATATCTGAAGAACTATTCCTTGCTTTTAACAGTGTCTTGACTACTTTTGCTGAGACTCTGGATTTGGTTGAAGAACTGGGCCTTGGTGTAGTACATCAGACCGAAGAGGTAGAAGCCAAGGCATGAGCATCTCCCAGGCTACAGGAGGGAGACAACAGGAAAGTATTGCTATCACTTCTTCCCTTTTTGGATCTTTTTTAACATGTGAGTGATAGTGGAAATGGAGGGAATACACACCCCAGATAATATGTCCATGGAAACATTAGAGCATTTATTCCCTCTGGACTCCTGTGTTGAGAGAAGAACCTGGGAACTTTTGCATTTCTGTTTGTTGCCATAATGTTCCCTTGAGGAAGCGTAAAACTTTTTATCAGCAGCTAGTATACCTCCTGATGAAGGTCCTGGCTGATTCTTCTCTTGGCTGAAGTAATTTGCTAATACAAACTAATGTAAAACTCACACTCCACCTGCCCCTTCAAATCATTTCCCTCCCCCTATATTATCTCCATTTGCTACCCCACCCCATCCTATACAACTCCATCTTCTCACTCCACCAACCACCATCTCCCCACCTTTATTATGTCTATTTACTTCAATACTTCTCTTGAATGTTAACAAGTACAAATTCCTCATCCTCTTTGTAAGGTTTTCTGTGTTCTAGTTGTGTCTTATGTAGTTGTTTTCTCTAATGCCTCTTCTTGTATTTATTTGTACTGATTTTATTGTCTCGCTTGCCCATTACTTATCAGTATTTTGTTCCCTTTTTTTGTTGTTGATTGTGTGGTGTTGTGGATTGTATAGGGCCTTATAAATGAACTATGATGATGATGATGATCCTGTTTGCTCAGGACATACTATGCCGAGAGTGACTTCAAGTATCTTTCTGCCCAAGGCATGACTTCTGCTACTTCCACCATTAAGGTTTGGCTTCAAGTACTTCTTTGATGATTTATGAAGACTGCTACAGTCCTGTTATCTGAGAATATTCTGAGGCACTTTCCTTTTAGATGAAGATGGTTCAAGGGAAGGTTCTAAATAAGACACCGTGAATATAAATTTGTATCACTAGCTTAGAGACTGACCTACAGGAGATGCCTTGATGCTGGCAGGTGATCTTAACCCCATTATAACTATATTGTGCACACAAATCTCCTTCATGTATATGATGACATAATGGTTTTTATATATTTGTTTCTGAGCGCCGGACAACATTTTTCTTTTATTTGCACTTGCACATTGGTCTTATTTGTCCTTGACTGCCGTCTGAAATTATTTTATTCACTTGTACACATTTTATTAATTTAAAGAAGCTCGTCTTGTTCACAATCCAGCCATGTTGTTGCCGAAACTCTATCACCTCCACTCCACCTCTTACAATGCATTCTGAACTCCCCACTGCAAGAATGCTGTTCCTGGAGATGTCGCCAACCCGAAGGACATTCAGGTGAACTGAAAGTGTTGGCCAGGACCCAGCACATCCTGTGATGAACTGTAACAGGGATATGAAATGATGCATCCTGAAAAGTATATGGATGGGAGAATATCATTTTTGCCTATGGGTGTAAGGATAGAATTCATAGATTCTGAAACATCTGTTACAGATAAATCTGTTTTGTCTCTTCAAATCCAGAACCATGATGACTTTTGAGGAATAAGAGTCTGGAATAGAAGCCTGTACCTTCTTGACTTGCAGGAACTAGAGAAATTGCATGACCCTTATTAATGACTCAGGCTGTTTTATAGGGCTGCCAATTCTACCCTGGTTGACAGAGGGTGCAATTAGAGGGCTCCCCTGCACTGCTGCTGAGGCCATTGTCCTTGGTGGTCCGGATCTCTTCCTGTCTTAACCTGGTCAGACCTTACGGATTCTCTCGCCTGCCTCCTGCAGGTCACACTTCAGTCCCTCACTTGGCTGTCTCATGGCTTCTCTCCAACAAGCTGTCTCCACAACTCCTCTCTGAGCTGGTCTCTCAGACCTCCTGCTTCTTGCAGGACTTACAATGGCCTCATTGATCCATCTCCTCAGCTCATCTCTGAGATGTCCAAACTTTTATTTGAGCTCTATACTGGGCTGCAGATAAATGTAGTTACACACCATTTACACCTTTTCAATCTTGTGGCAAACTAGCTCCATTTAGCCTGTAATCACCACTGTATAATTTATAAACAAAATAATACATGTTTCACAGCCCTGTGAAGAGGAGCCAGTGGAAGGACATTTGCAGTGCAATAAATGGCAAAGCTACAACTTAATTATCATTTTTAAACAGCACATCATAAATATGAAATATAGAGTGGGTAGGCACGTTGGGCCTGATTCATTAAGGAAAGAAAGGCAAAGAAAATTGTAAATTTTCTCCTGGACAAAACCATAATACAATGCAAGTTGTGTCTGTGTGTGTGTGTGTGTGTGTGTATTAGGGAATTTAGACTGTAAGCTTCGATGGGGCAGGGACTGATGTGAATGAGTTATCTGTGCAGCGCTGCAGAATCAGTGGCGCTATATAAATAAATGATGATGAAATTAGTTTATTATTTCGCACATAAGTTAAATACCGACTGTTTTTTCATGTAGCATACAAATACTTGATGGCTATAGTTTTACAATGATATTTAAAGTTGATCTAGGACATGCCCTACCCCAACTATAAATCTGCACCCGCATTTTAAATTTAACTCCCCCTCCAATGCAACATGGTTTTGCCAAGGTGCAAGTTACTCATTTTTTTTGCTTTTCTTTTCTTAATGAATCAGGCCCAGTGTGTCTTATTTACAGGTGGTAAGTAGCTCCTACATCTACAAATCTAATGCTACTAAGGTAGTTGTCTCACACCAGAGATGGGATAGACCAAGCACAACATGTTGGTCAGTGGACATGTATAGATTCTATCAGTGCAATTTTTCTAAAAGTAGAAAGTTTCTGTTCATTATTATATTGCTGTACAAACATTGCACATTATAATTTTTATAAGGATGGGGATTGTTAGGACCTATAAACCCTGTTGTTACTTCTCAATGAGCATTTACACTTCACTTTTTGGGTGTAGCTTATCAAGAAATAATTTTCAAGACATTTTCTAACTACTTTCTGTGTGCTTGAGCAAAAAAAATTAAATAAAAAAGCAGACAGTTCTCATGGGGGTAACTTATGAAGAAAACAGCTTCATTTTTCCAAGTCTTTCTGACTTTATCCACGAACATGAGAATAAATGTATTTTGTATATCCAGCGATCAGGTTTCATCCTCATTATGTTGTACAGTAATCTGAGTACAGAGCACACAATGTAAGAGAGGACATGAGGTCTGATGATGAATTGTCTATTAATTACTTTTTCTCATGCCAATATTTTTCCTGGACTCATTCAGAGCAGTGTCCTACAGTGCAGATAGGTCTCAGACAATAATAAAAAGGAGCCATTTAACTTAAACTTAAGGATTAATTGAAGAATGATTTAACCATTTCACTGTTATAAGTCTGCTGAAGAAAGTGTTCCACGGAAACTGAGAAGATAATTTTCAATATGTTGCTCTATATCGGTTTAGGCATCATTCCGATAAATATGTTCCTCTGTACACATTTGAGAAATAGGATAAAGGAGGCTAGCCACTGGGCAGTAGTGGAGAGGCTGGTCACTGAGAGTACAGGATGGACGTGGGAGTGTAGACCGCACCAATCAGGAGAAGGTTGAGCAGGACAAGGGAGTGTAGCTGACGGATAAAAGGGGGATTGGGTGGAAAAGAGGGCTGTTGATGCCAGATTAGCTGTTCATCTGTATAGAGAGGGACACTGTTGAGAAGTAGACCTTGCTCTATCTGTTATGATCTGGTGAATAAAGAAGACTTTTGGTCCATCTCAGATGTTGTCTGATTTCACTCAAGAGGTTTGAAGTAGGATTTTTCTAGACGTCATTAAACATCATCCAACTTTTCCAGGAAATTGTAAGATGTTGTCAAGACGTTGCTGCAGAAAACTTTAGACTGAACGCACCCGTATCACAACAGTGCAGCACATTGTTGTGAGAGCCAAATAGCCCTATGCTAGCTCAGATTAATTGATTAACAAAGGCCCAACAGGATGATTTGGTGATCCTTAAATTAGTAGTTGACCATTTAACCTAAATGCTGGTCTTACCAGTTCAAGAAATGGCTCCAATAGTTTGACAATATTTAAAAAAAGCTGTCACGCTGCCTGAGTTTGTAATAGGACTGGAAGCCCCTCTTTAGATAGACTTACCTCCAGAGAGGTGCGAAGTCTAATGGTAGAGGGATCCCCGCCTTCACCAGGGATCCCCGCAGGGGATTATGGATTTAGCTGCTCTCTAGCTGCATGTCGCGGTCCTCTAAGGGGGATTAGATCAGGGTGATATGGACCCGTGGAGTGGAGCAGGACTGCTGGACGATAAATGCAGGGGTTCAGGTGAATGGCAGTGAACCGAAGCACTGACGTCTTTAGAAAGCGAATAGCTGAGAACAGGACTGATTATGAGGCACGAGGTTCCTGCAACAATACTAAAGGTCTTGATCGTGGGACAGGTAACACAGGATACCAACTGAGAGGTGGTGAACTGCAGAGAACTGATGGACTGAGATCCCTGGAAAGCGAATAGCTAGAGGACAGGACCGATGATGAGGCACAAGGTTCTTGCAATAATACCACAGGTCTTGATCGTGGAACAGGTAACACAGGATAGTGATGTGCAGACGGGAGCCAGAGAGAACAGCGTCCTAACAGGTAAGGAGGCCTGAAGATCTGGCACCTTAGTAGAGAAGCAGGTGCATTAAATAGACAGAGCTGACAGGCAATTAGCCAATCAATAGAATGTGGGAAGTTTAGAAAAGACCAGGGGCTAGATTTACTAAGCTGCGGGTTTGAAAAAGTGGGGATGTTGCCTATAGCAACCAATCAGATTCTAGCTGTCATTTTGCACAAGCTACTAAATAAATGAAAGCTAGAATCTCATTGGTTGCTATAGGCAACATCCCCACTTTTTCAAACCCGCAGCTTAGTAAATCTAGCCCCAGGTGTGCGCATGCTCAGTTCAGACCAGCAAGTGACTGCAGGGAGTGAGAACCAGGGGAAACAGGTAAGAACAGTGACCAAGTGCAGGTTAGCTGGTGTAATGTGTGATAAAAGCGCAGCAGCCACAGCTGTGAGCAGACTCTTTGTGACTTTTCTGATTTTTGTTGGAAGCTTCTGAAAGTTTCTGAAAATAACTGGACGTATGTGGGGGAAGATAAACTAAACCACTTCCTCCCAGCTGCCAATATGGCTACACTTGACTTCACCACAGCCCAGGATGAAAAGTCTGCTGCCCAACACTCAGAGCCTGCTAATATTCAGCATTAAGTTATTTGCTTTAAACCATCCCTCGTTCTATACCACTAATAATAGATTTGTTCCTGAACTTAAATCAATGCCTTCTGATTCATGCCTACTGAATACAACTCCTGGAGGTTCAACCCAAATGTAGATGACTGTAATATTTGGTCTAAATATGGAGCTAATCATCCAGCTTCCTGTTTGGATTTCTCCAATTATGTACATGATTCATGGTCCACTATTTCTGTGGAGATTGTCATATCTAAAGATGTTAAGGAAGACTCAGAATTTCGAGTTACCAGTTTAACTCTGTTCCTCTAGTTCTCAGATTCCAGTACTGCAGACCCTAAAATCATTAATAAGAACTTGGGTATAGTGTCTGACCTGTTTGTGAATCATGTGACCATCCTGTCCTGTGCGTTTTACCTGTGGGTTCCAGTCTGAGCTCTCATTGACCAATGGCAGTGACCTGTTGTTCCAGTCTGAATATTGTTAGTATCCGACACTGTTCTCTTAAGAGTTTGTCGTCTGTTCAGCTTTCCTCACCAGAGTCTGTCCATCAGTCTACCTTAGTAGAGAATCCGTCTGTCTCTTTAGCCACAAAGGGTCCGCAACGCCGTACATGACATATACAGAAAGCAGCCATTCATAATACATAACATGGTACATGAAGAACAAAATACAAAGACCAGACATACTGAATGAATAAAAATACAGGTAACATGGTAATGCAGATCAAATTATATTAGGGACAGTGAGTGAGAGTGATGGTAGTGATTAACCCCTTACTACCTGACATCCTTCTGCTTGTATCTATTCTTCAAAAGAGAGAATAGAACGAGATAAAATAAAAGGGAATAGAATAAAGATTGTTTTGTACAGCCCAAGAAAAAATATAAATCTCCTCTCTGTAGTAATGCAGCTGCCAGCAGTCCATGCCGGACCCTGTATTCAGGGGCAGATTGGGAATTCAAAGTGGTCCTTGAAAACATTGCAAAAGTTTTATTGTAGGTGTTGCCAAATTGTCAGTGGGCGGGGCGCATTGTCAGTAGGCGGCCGCATTGTCAGTGGGTGGGGCACATTGTCAGTGGGCGGGGCACATTGTCAGTAGGAGGGGAAATCCACTTGCCACTAGGTCACTGCTAGTGTGGGTGTTGCAGAAGTGGATGTGGCTATTGCTTTAAACAGTATTAGACCTCCCTTTGACCACTGTAGCCTTCAATCATGCACGCGGATCCATCATTCACAAGCAAAGCAGCAGGGAGAAGGAAAGTATCTGAGTAAGCAGCAAGCTATTTATTTTCAGGACAAATAATGGAGCAAGCCAATCAGGGTAATGTGCATGGGCACCTGCAGCTTTTGTTTACCGTGGTCTGCCATGATGCCTTCATCTGCTATCAGGTCGCAGTTATTTAAGAAAAAATTCTGAATTAACTACCAATCTGGTTAAAAGGATATTTGATTCCTAGAGAGGTTGGAGGTGAATCAATGTGACCAAGCGTGATATCAGCGAGAATAATTTATTATGGTTTTTTTTTACTTTTATAGACCTCTTGTTACTGAGATAAGCATGGGCATGCATATGATTGATTATCATTGATGTTACTCTTCTTTAATTTCAAGGACAATATTAGTTTGGACTCTCTAGGGCACTATTGTTTTTTCTTATGCAGGATGTTTTATTCAAATCCAAATCGGTTCATATTAAAATGTACTTTTTCCTATGGGCGGTGGAAGCAGCCATTTTACAGGCTGAATCAATCTTCGTGACCTCAGAATGTCTGTCTCCGCTATGTGTAGTTCACAGGTGACTGTAAATTTTCACTGTTTTATGCAACGAATAGAAGAAACCTGCAGTTTTTATTAGTACACATTCTGGGTGGATGACGGAAATGACAGTATGACCCCATTCTCCTTTGGTGGTTACGCTTCGTGTTGCCATATTAGTACAATGTTTGCGTTGTGTTTTGTTTGGATAGAAAAAGGAGCGACAGCAGAATGGAGAGGATGTCATAACTTTCCTCTCAGACACTTTCAAAGTGTTGACAAAAATAAAATCCCACAAGGATTTTATTCACATTTTCCGCTTATTTACTCTGACATTGCTAATAAGGGGGTTTCGCTTTTTTTTTCTTTTTTGTAGCTGTTTAACTTTCCACTGTTTATTTTATTCTGTAAATGAGAATTATTTTTTCCAACCACACAAATTAAGTTGAACAGCTTGTGATTCCAGGCTTTAATTTAATACTGAATCTGGATAGATCAAGGGATCTCCTATTATCTGTAATTAGTCTTATAGACTAATTATTGTACGCTCCTCTGAGCAGGGCCATCTCTCCTCCTGTTTCCACCACTTCTAACTCTGCTCTCCAGCTACTTAGCCCTCCTCCTCGAGGGTCCTCCACCCCACGTCCACTCTCACTCCCTCCTCCCCCCTTGGGGTCTCCCTGTCTTCCGCGCCCTCCTTCTTGGGCCCCGTCATTTGCGGATCCTCCCTCCCCCTTCCCCGTCCTCTCTAGCTGTGCATTGAGCTTACTGAGTTGCTGTGTTTACTGTACTGTGCTGTCTCCCATTGTATTGTAATTTTGTTTGTCTCTGTACGACGCTGCGGACGCCTTGTGGCACCTTATAAATAAATATTAATAATAATAATAATAATAGACCCGTAGATGAGTAGTAACTAGAATATTGTTACATTCGGGATTGTCTTGCAATGTGTTGGATTCCCAGTAGCTTTGATCCATAATTTTTATTTATTATTATTTATCTACTGCCTTGCAAATTTTCTATTATTGTTTGCAAGGGTGGATTGGTCTTTCCTTTGGTAGCATATTGGATAAAAATACAGTATATGTTCAATACACAGTATAAAGCAGAATAATATGAAATAAGCACTTCAATATTAATCTAAAACTTATTTTTACACAAGTATTACAAGACCATTCAATATTTTTGGAATTAGCTAGGATTATAAAATATGTCTACTTTTATACAAGATTTAACACTTTTGTTATATTTTGTAATTTGTTAACCAGAGGAGCCCTTGAGGATTAATGCAAGACTCCAGAAGATTTATCCAGTTTAGGATTAAAGGGCTGCTAACCCCAAATTTTCACATACACTATATGGATAAAAAGTATTTGGCCACACCTGTCAATTATTGATTTGAGGCGTTTCAATCAGACCCGTTGCCAGAGGTGTATAAAATCAAGCACCTAGCCATGCAGTCTGCATTTGCAAATATTTGTGATAAAAAATGGGTCGTTCTGAAGAGTTCAGTGGCTTCAAGCCTGGTACTATAATAGGATGCCACCTTTGCAGTAAGACGGTTCGTGAAATTTCATCCCTGACGTTCAACTGTAAGTGATTTTATTAGAAAGTGGAAGCATTTAGGAACAACAACAACTCAGCCATGAAGTGGAAGACCACGTAAAATCACAGAGCGGGTCAACGACTGCGAAGGCGCGTGGTGCGTAAAAGTCGCCAATGCTCTGCTGATTCCATAGCTGAAGAACTTCCACTGGCATTAATGTAAGCACAAAAACTGTGCAGCGAGAGCTTAATGGAATGGGTTTCCATGGCTGAGCAGCTGCATGCAAGCCTCAAATCACCAAGACCAATGCCTAACGTTGGATGGACACCGGACTGTGGAGCAGTGGAAATGTGTTCTGTGGAGTTACAAATCATGCTTCTCTATTTGGCAGTCAGATGGGCGAGTCTGGGTTTGGTCAAATGACAAGCAGGCACAGGAACTTTAAAATGTCCTTTAAACTCAGATTGGTATTTGAATATTTATGGTCTTGCATATCCTTATTATCCCTTTCACACAGAGGCCTGGAGCGGGGAAAAACCCAGGTTGTGTGTCGGTGTGAATGGGTTGACCCGTGTTGGAGCCGGATACGCTGCGGTCTGAACAGGGCTGGATTAAGGGAATGGAGGCCCCTGGCGAGCCCCCCGGAGCGCTTACCTGCTTCCGCTCCTCTGTCCGCTCCTCTGTCACTCCCTGTAGTGCTCACATGGTGCACAGTAATCTCCTTATTGAGGTAATCTCGTGAGAGACACTCTCACAAGATCTCCTCAGTAAGGAGATTACTGTGCACCGCGGGAGCAATACAGGGAGAGCAGGCAGCTAACAGCATAACATTTGCTGTTAGTTGCCTGCCATTCTCAAGCTGAAAGCCCGGGGCGGGGACGCCCCTGACCCGATGAATACCGGTGGGCCCCCCAGATGCCCGAGGCCCCTGGGCTCTAGCCCACTTAGACCTCGGGTTAATCCGGTCCTGGGTCTGAATGGTGTTCCGGGTTATTCTACCCGGGTTCTGTAAAAAGTAGCTCATTGGACTCTACTACGTCATCGAAATGAGCCTCTGCTGTGCCCTTTTAATGACTCAACTTGAAGACACAGGTCCATTGTGAAAGGTGGCGACCAGAGATATAGCTGGGACCAAAGTGCAGTCTGAAGGGTTGCAACATGGGTTGAAAGTGTCTGACCCGGGATTTTGATGAGAAACGAGTATAACATTCATTTTTGTTTGTTTTGTTGTTAATTCAATGAAAATCCACAAAACAGAAGGGTTAAATAGAGCTAATTCTCAGGCAGAGTGCACAGATATTAATTTGGTGCACCATCATTCACTATAGCTGGACAAACTTTGGAAATAGCTCTGTGTAAGTGATATTCTCAGCATCTTGTGTATACAGTCAGTTGGCCATTATTTTAAAAGTATTTTAACAGAAAATATGTGGGGATGGATGATGGATATTTTTAGTTTATTGCTCCAAAAATGAACTATTAATCATATATTTTAATGTAATTTTCCATTTGGCTGTACACTCAGCTTCTACGGGATCATTTTTAACAGACCATGTCGAATGCTCTCACTCCAGTAACCGATGACATGACATCTTTATGGAGAGCAGAGATGTTGCTGACTCAAATTCGACATGATTTACAAATATGTAATGCTACAATCTATTGTACTGGCAGACAGTTGAAAAGTATTTCCCTTTGGCTACCAGGCTTGTCAGTTTCTCACTAGTCCTTCTGCATTAATTATTTCTCCATATTTCCTTTTTCCAAGTCTTCTTCTTTTTCACCCTTTTTACTTCCCTTGTAAGACCTCTTCCCTTTTCACTCCTCCATCATCTTATCTATGAGATTCAATAGCCTGGGCCCAAGGTATTAACTCACCCACGTCTCTCTGCCTGGCTTTCTGTTCAGTTCAGAATTACTGCTGAGAGTTTAGACGTGTTCGGCTTCACATCATTAAGTTAACTTATTCAGTCGTTACAAGCTGAATACTGAGCTCAGAAGTGAATTGTCAAGAGTTTAGCATGCAGTCTTTGAGGAGTATTGGATTCATGGTCTATTATTCAAGTTCTGAGTCAGGCTGAGGTTACAATCTAAGTACCTGTTCTGGCAAAGGTGGAGTCCACTGGTAGTTAGAGCAAGAACTAAAATAGTGAGGAATATAGCTGTGGGTCAAGAGCAGGAAGAATAGTTAGATGGTGCCAGGGAGTTAGAGCCGAGAGAAAGTCATAGGAAGCTGAGGTCATACATGAATATCAATAGTAGAATTAAGAACCAAGCTGAACATATTGGCAACCTTCTGTCTTTCGGCACTCTTCGACTTGAACGAAAACGTCATTATGTATCTATTTATCTATTTACAGGATAAGTACTCAGTATCTGGATAAAAATAAATCACTGGAATAAATCCAAAACTTTATCATCATAATGTTTTCTTTCTCATCCCACCTACGGTGTCCTTCTGCTCCATCTGAGGTCTCTGTCTTCCCTGTGTTTACCTTATGATGCCTGTGTTATGGTTCGGCAAGTGTACCCACCCAGTCAAACACCACACATGTCCCTGAGCAGGTAAATGAACATAAATTAATAAAAAAAAAACAACCAAGACAACATTGATATGTTTACATGAATGGGTATTGGGAGATTTGAAAAAGAAGTTAAGGCTTCCGCCACAAAATATGTACTAAAAAACACAAAAGGAAATATTGGATTTCCACAAAATAAGTCTCCACAGCTTTCCCCAAAAAATCCTGTTGGTGGACTTTTAGAAATGCCATTGATATCTCTTAAATCCCTTTTCTGAAGCCCAAGGTGACTGTAGCACCTCTCTGGGCCTAATAATTGATATATGTCTTATGGAAGGACCAGGTGATCCTTTGTACTAGAATACCCAAGTTCTTCGTACTAGACCTTACATGTTTCTCTCATGATGTGCACCATGCTTTTGGTATGTGGTTCTTACATCGATCATGTTTAGATGAACTTTCTTCATGACCTGATCTACCATAACACTTGATTTCACTTTTTCCTCTGTCTCCCTTCAGTCTCTCTTGGAACCTCTCTCATTCCTCTTCTCTTCTCAACTTTCACTCTGAACCTTTGTGGTTCTTCTCCCTCCTCATTTCTCCCCCAAACTCCACCCACTTCCTTATGGCCTAAATGTGTCACATATTTAGGCCATAAGAGGGGTTTTCAGGTCATTTTGTTTTTGGCAGATTATTTGTTTAGAAAATTAACCTGGAAATCACAAAAACTAGCTAATGCAATAGCTTTTTTTCAAATCAAACTTTAGTAGATATTCCCTATAGTCTTGCTTTCCTTTTATTGGAAACTGTATTCTGGTGGTATCCTGAAGTACTATAGGATCAATGACCATGACACACACAACAGGACGAATGCGTGGGGACCTTTTACTTCTTAGGTGGGTATATTAAAATGTATCTAAAGCTTTAGGTATCTCCTGTCTCTCTGGTTTTAATTGCCATGAGGTGGGTTTTTTGGGCATTTGGATGATTTTAATTTGAGCCCAGTTTTTAGTTAGCGTAATAGTTAATAATCTCCTGCCAGATAGTGGTTCCCAACATTCTGAGTGAGGTTTAGAAAATTTGGGCTCTTGACAGTTAGAAGTTAGAGCAGCAAGCCTGGCTAGCCAATTTGGAGAGTTTTTAGGTTTGATCCTCCAAAGACTCTTTTGTTCAGATTGAGGCTCTTTTTCCTTTTTCCTTTGCAAAATCTTTGCTATTTCGTTTATAATACGTGATTTGTGTGGTGTATTGATATGTTTATTGTCTTTTTTGCTTTGTCAGACTGTTAATACTTTAATCTCAGAGGTACGTACACAATAAATGATTAAGTAGTCAGTATGGGATTTAACCAGGATGAACTGAGTAGGATTATGGAATGTTCATTAAAATCCGGTAACACTCCAGTTTTTGTTTGCTATTGAATTTTGTCTTGTCATGAGAGGTTGAGGGTGTGGTCATGACACATTGAGGGGATGCTATGTGCTAGGGGATTTACCTAACATTTCTTAAGGTGTTAACTGACCCCAGCCCTCTTCGACTTGCCCCTTCCATTGCTGTGCACAATAGCTGCAGATAAGAGCAGAACCCACTCACCATGGTGAAATACCTCCTACCAATCCTGGCAGTTGGGACAAAGGTAGTCACTGTCTCCTCAAGATGGGACCATCCCACCTAAATCAGGACAGTTAGTAAGTGTTTGATTGGAGTGCTTCAAGATCTCCAAGTTTTGCACATTACTCCAGCTTTACAGGCAAGTGTCCCCCAAACACACAGCAAAATGTAAAGGCCATATTATGAACGAATGTCATATAGTGGGTAACTGGAAAAGTGCAGACACACTCGCTTTCACCTCTATTATCATTTGAATTTCGCCAACATACCATGTAGAACACATCGTAAGTATAATTATAATGATTCCCCCTAGTAAGGTTACAAGTACTTGGTCTGCATCCTCTACACAACTCTTTCTCACTCTTTATTAATACAGCCCTCCTCCCTCTCTCCCTCCTCTTGCCTTCTCCTCCTCTGACCATGCCTCCTCCTACCTTTTACAGATAGTCAAAAGAGGACTTCGGCCTTTCATGGTGCAAATGTTTCTTCTCTTCGAAATACATAACACTCGACATGGATTAAGCCACTTAGAGGTTGATGTTCTCCCCCCTGCACATGACTCCGAACCTTAAACCTTATAGGAAAATGAAGACTAGGAGACATATTTGGCGAAAAGAAGTAACAGGTTTAATTAAATGAAATGATGGCCAAGAAAGTACGAGCAAATCATCAGTTCCAGCCAAAACAAAAAATAAATCATTGGGGGCTGCCGCACGCCCCCGGCACTACCAGAGGGTAGACAACCCAATCTCCTTGGCTCAATATTGGACCCCTTGCAAACGTGGTGCCCAGGACCCCCCTTGTCCCAATACACGTCTCCCACTTTGCCTCTTTCATTTCTGTGCTTCCACCTCAATACCTTTATAGAAAAACTACTGCTTAAAAAAAAAAAGAAAAATATCATGTTGGCAACTAGAAAGTTTTCTCAAGTTGAAATAATACTCTTAACCCATTCTTGTTTCAGGTTTTCTCTGCAGCCTGAGGAATGTGACCCATCTCATACTAATCATTTTCATTCCTAGTAATACTATTATTCTTGTAAACAGACCAGACTAATCATATAGTTTTAGGCTTGGCAAATTTAACAGTTTATATCATTACCTTTGATTTATTCTCATTCTGGTTCTATATTTGAGAAATGATTTCCAAATGTTCTCTATAATATATTTTATGAACAATAAGTAGTTGGGTGAATAAAATAAGACTTCTGGTTTTATCCTGTAATTGGTATGAATTGTGTACATTTATCCATGAGTACAACATTTCTCTTATTGGACGTTCCGAAGATCCACACATTTTTAGGTTTCTGACAAAATCACACACACACACACACACACACACACACACACACACACACACACACACACACATATATATATAAATAAAATGAGAGGAGGCGCACAAGATATATATATATATACACACACCATTAAGCCCCACCCCTTTCAGCACACAAGAATCATGACTGTCCTACAGAACCTAGGATTGTTGAGGTGGGGGCGAGGGCAGTGTTGCATCATGCACCTGAGTGATTAAAGAGGACTTGTCATCTACACATAAAACAGAGATATTGTATTGTACTGTATTGTCTCTTTTGTACTCCACCGTTAACACGTCTGAATGAATTCAATAGTAGGAGTCATCTTATGGGCAGCCATGAATATTCATGAGTATTAATGAAAGTGTGAACAGCCCATGTACTGGCAGGAGCATGCTCAGTGCGCTTCTGAGAAGCTGTTTGTTGCCCCTAATTGTCTCTGGTTGTTCCAAGACCCTTCTGTGATTTTTTTTTTTTTTATTTGTAAAAAGTGAAAACCTCCCTTCATGGCCCAGACAACTAATTTGTGGACTGTCCCTGTAAGTCACCTCTACACCTGGGCCAGCGATTATTTCATCAGCTATAGATGGGGCATAAAAATATATAACATTACACATAGATAATTAATTATGCTCTTTCATGTTAAGCTGAAGTGCTCATAAGCACCAATCAGAAGTGTTTTTATGGCATTAACAATATGGCGGCTGAAGCCTTACAAGCATCGGTAGTCACAGGAAAAATAAGATGTTGCAACATAAACAGTAGTTATACATTTTGGGAATGTTGTGGCAATACGTGTCACGTAGACATGTCTTGTCTAAAGTCAGTCTTAAATTCTTACCTAAAGTTTGAACTATAGTATAGAAATTGATGAGAAAAACCTTATTTTTGTTGAGGTTGTGATGGTATCTGGAAAGTGTCACTGGTTACAGTTTTTTCATTTTGCATAATGATCTGGATGCTTCTGGCTCAG
The DNA here is from genome assembly GCF_038048845.1 of Mixophyes fleayi. Lineage (NCBI taxonomy): Eukaryota > Metazoa > Chordata > Amphibia > Anura > Limnodynastidae > Mixophyes > Mixophyes fleayi. Next base: position 30,437,859 of record NC_134404.1, on the reverse strand, counting down.
CATTAAGTTGAGCTGTCAGTGTTTCAGACACTTTGCTGTTTCACCAATTTTAACTACAGAAGAACACGGGTGGGCATTTTATCCTATGATCTCTGGTACTTTCACATTTTAGATATTTTTCAGGGTGCCCCTTAGTCTCACACAAAAGCTTTGCAAATTACTTTTGGGGAGAAGCATCAGATCAAATTATGATGCCAATGGCCAATTTCTCTCACGCCGTTCCTCTTCTGCCTCCCCTCTCTGCCTTGCCCTGGCTCCCTTTCCCATACAGAATCCCTTTCACACTCCTCACCCTCACCAACAAGTCCCTCTCCCACTCCACTGCCCCTTATATCTTCAAACTCTTCTCCATTCACACTGCCGCCTGTACCCTGCACTCGGCCAATGAACATCGTTTCTCCTCCACACTAATCACCTCATCCCACGCCAGAATTCAACACTTCTCCCGTGTTTTCCCCTCCACTAGAACGACCTCCCTCACTCGATCCGTCTGTCCCCTAATCTGAGCTACTTCAAACAGGTACAAACCCATCTTTTCCTCATAGCCTACCAGCCATCCACCTAACATTCTCCATCCATTTCTCCTCCTCCCTCTGTCCTGTTTGCACTCCTCTTGTGCTTGATCCCCTCCACTTACTCATCTCATGCCTGCTGTTTCCCCTCCCTTTAGAATGTAAGCTCCTACTAGCAGGGCCCTCCTCCCTTCTTAATTCCATTTCTTCTTCTCCGACTTCACTGTTCTTACTTTGCTTGGAGCTTTTGGAGTCTTGGCTTTACTTGTCTTGTTTTGTACTGTTGTACCCTGAATGGTCTACTCTTCATATTGTATTTTGTACAGCGCTGCACAAACTTTGTGGCACCATATAAATAAAGAATAATAATAGTAATACTAATAATAATAATAATGGAGGGTTAACTTAGTCAAGGTGGTGACATCACCATTTATTCCTGGGCCAACCTGGGACATAGACCATGTGACTGCACTGGGCTCACTCTATGAACCAAAAGTAAAAAATGACCATGGTCAGGAGAGCCACATGTAATTAATTTGAGGGTAGCATGCATCCCACCAGTTCCCAACCATTGCTTCTAGTATTTCGAGACAAGACTTGGGTATAAATCTATCTACACAATTATAAAGTTAATTATGGAGCTTACATGTATTCTCATAGTTTAATGTATTGCATTGTATTATCTTGCACCCACGCTGCCTGTTTAAGGCCCAGTGCTGAATGTGAAGATTGCTGTGCTGGCAGGTCAAGCACACAGACGTTAGCCTTCTCACTGCAGCTCTGGCTGATGTGAGTGGTTTTAAGTGACCATGGAATGTGTTGATTTATATGTCCTGAAATAAATCAGGATTTCCATATAAAATTTAAGTAGTTCAGTTCTGGCATAAATCACGTGTTGGAGATTAGGGACAGCACAGATGTTGAATCAAATGATAACTGTTGGTTTTGTAATCACAAATAGTGAAACGTTAGAAGCTGTCCTAGGTTTTTATGACCATCCATCTACTGTTAAAAAATAAATTCCTCGATTATTTGTTTTAATAGTTTAATATTCGGTAGGATGAATTTTGCAAGGCTTTGTAATATTTAATAAGTTACATCCAGTGTTATTCATGGCTGATGTATCCCTGGGTCCTATTTGCCAATCAACCACCCCCACCATTTCCTTGGCCAATTACTAACTGACCAGTCACTTAAAGCAAAGTACCCATAGATCAGCTGCTTTCTATATCAAAATCAGAAATATATGAAGTGAGTGACTATACAATGTTTCAGAATCACCTCGGCCAGATTGCTGTTATTCTCTCTTTGGGTGTGTAATCTTCCTATGTCGGTATTTTGGGACTACTGTACTTTGGTGGGAATTCCTACTTAATTACATTGTTCCACGTTACATTTGCATTTCTCCTATGCACAGATTCAATAAAATTGCCTTCCCATTAGGGATTATAAAGGCCAGGGAAAGTGTTTCCTGCGGAGTTGAAAGGCAGATTGATTTGGCTGTGCATGTGACATCATCATCATTTATATAGAGCCACTAATTCTGCAGCGCTGTACAGAGAATTCACTCACATTAGTCCCTGCCCCATTGGAGCTAAATCCCCTAACATACACACAGACTGAGAGAGACTAAAGGCAATTTAATAGCAGCCAATTGACTACTAGTATGTTTTTGGAGTGTGTGAGGAAACCCATGCAAACACGGGGAGAACATACAAACTCCACACATTTAACGCCATGGTCGGGAATCGAACTCATGACCCCAGTGCTGTGAGGCAGGAGTGCTAACTACTGAGCCACCGCGCTGCCCCCGTGTCATATAAGAATTGACGAGAGCACTTGCGCAGCAGATAGGAATGGCGGGATATGTTGATATGTTCCATGTACTGTCTTGCTTTATGTGACTGCATCATTTATTTAGATTAATTGCTATTACCTCTATTACAACCACTAACATATTCCTCACTAATTTTAGGAGAATGGAACGCCAATAGCCTCCATAGAAGGGCTTATAACTTTCTAGATGATTTTGTCAGATTCTCTTACAAAGCATACTGATCATATCACCATGGTGTAAGTTGAACCCATGACCCCAGTACTGCGAGTCAGCAGTACTAACCACTGTGCCACCATGCTGTCCCTTCATAGTGGTATAACTTTTTAGAATCTCCCTTCTCTGTCCATTTCCAGAGCTAGTTTACATCCTTACTATCTGTAGTGTTATCTACCAAATACAACTGTTCAGGTTAATGGTTAATGCTGTGTGTAGCAAAGGTCTAGAGATAAATCCTAAAGAGTTAATATAACGACAGAGCTGGACAAGTCATTCCATTGCATAATCCACTAAGTATGGATCATTTTCTCAATATCACTTTTACTTAACCTCTCTGCGATTCCTACACTTCAAAAAAAAAAAAAAAAAAAAGCGAACATTCTCCCACCCTCCTAAACTTACTTTCCCCCCAAGATGAATATGTTTAAAATGCCTCCCTATTGAGCCCTGTTTTCATAAATCACTGTATTACTCAACATAAAAATAACTTTTATGGAGGTCTACCCTATTAAAATATAGCAATTAATCTATAATATTTTGTAGAGTCCACAGCAGAGATTTATTTGAGAATATCTAAGCTGCATTATGTAACTTCCGAGCTATAACACCTACATATCCCAGTGAAAGTTTTTTTTTATAAATATATATATATATTTATATCCTGTTTCCTGACTACTGTTTACTAGGGAGCGAGGAACAAGACAAATCTAGTGTGAAGTGAATGCGTTGGAACGTAAAAGTTCATTTCCTACAAAGTGGAAACCACTCCTTGGCTCACCACGATTTAATTGTGATCCTTTGGAAGGAAATTAAGTTATGATTCATTGTTTTCATTGAGAGAGGTTTATGAAATCGTTACACAAATCAACTTTAATCCCTCTATTTATATCTTTCAATATTTTATTTTTGTTTCCACTAAGATTCTTTTCTTTTTCCAGAATCCAAATAATTATTATTATTTTTTTTTGGTCTAATCAAAAATGGAGCCTGTGTTTTTGTATTGTTAGAGGATTATTACATATGGGAAAGCCCTACCCTATGTAATTGCTAACTGATGTGCCATTTAAATCAACAAAGCAACAAAGATTGCTCTACCTGTGCGTCGAGTATACTTTTAAAATGGTAATGCATATTATGAATGCATTAACTAATACACACGCATTATGTGATGCTGTATAAGGTAAACTATAGGAATGTGACACACAGTGCACACAGATTTAATAGACAAAAGAGCCAAATTGAAATCTTTAGGAAAACTAGAAACCTTCCAAAATCAAATTATAACTGACTGGTTGTCACTTGTGAAAAATAGTAACTCAGAGATGTATGCAGGGTGGAGTTTCGATAAGGGGCTCAACTCAGTGGATAAGGGTATTGATGGCTTACTCAGAGGGTAACAGAGATATATAATGCTGTAGAGAAGGGGAGTGAGTTTAGGATTACAGATACAGCCAAGGTGCCCAGAGTTGGAATTTATCCTACATATCATGCAGATGATAGGTAGTCTTCGCCATTTGGTCAATAAACCAAATATACCACTTCAGGGCACAATTGCAGGAAGAGTCACTCTGTTGTGAAGAAATGTATTTTGTGAGACCTCTTTATAGCCTGGGACTTGGATATATTATAATATTTTGTTGTAAAGAGTCCTATAGAAGGGGCTCAGTACAGCTAGCAGTTTCCCTTCTGCTCTATCTATCAATGGCAGTCTTAGCGTGATAGTTGACTTTGGGTCCTACTTGACCATTTTATAGGGAGGAGAAAGAAATGTCTCAACTTTTAACAGTTAAGCATATGATTCTGCAGTTTCCATCAGTCTGCCTACCAGGAGGAGCAGTAACCTCAAGAGAACTGTTGAACCCAGATAACACCTTTTACATACACACATCCACTGAGTTTATAACACCCTGCCTTCTCAAGATGATAGAGATACAAGTGGTGGCCAGTCACTTTAATGCTTCACTTTGGCATGACACAGTGTAATGCTCATATTATGCCCACAAGAAAGACAACCTTGTTTAATTCAAACTCTTTATCTGGCTCAACTAAATCACCTAAGGAAGTCTTTGCCTGCTCTGGACTGACATCAAATGGTTTTTCTGCTTGTACTAGGGCAGAAACAGTATTATTGTCTTGCTCTGCCTCTTCTAGTCTGTCCAATGTCAATTCAAATTCTAAGGAGCTTGTAGAAGGCACAGGTTCTTTCAGAAGCTCAGAGGGTGCCATCACCCAGATTGAGATCAGCATTCACAAAAATGTCAATGACAGCATGTGAATCACTGCTATTCGTGACAACAGTTCAATGGACCTGTGATTAACCACTTCCCTTCACCTTGCAATCGAACCATATTTTCATTTCCTATTATAAACTGGAAAAAATAGATGTCAAACAATAAAAAACATACCAAGTAAGGAGAAATGTCTACAGTCCAGTTCCAGACAACCACTTCATGTATGACCTATACTGTAAGTCTAAGTGCACACAAAGTACATGCGTAAAATTTGTCTCTCTCTTTGGTTAATATGCAGCAGAATTCTGGCAATGGTTAGAGCATAGAAAAAGTTCAAAGTGGGTGGAGCCACGCATTATGAGGAAGGGGGGACACAGAAGCCAGACCCAGAGTTATGTCTCCGCCTCTGAATGTAACTTCAATATTAATAAGCCCACAAAAATAGACAATCCAGTTTGACGGAGAAGTTGCCAATTTGGTTGTTAAAACGCATTGGACAGACTAGTGGTTGGAAGAGTCAATAATAAGTTCCAGTAGCAGTGACCCAAAGAGCACTTACCTTAAGGGCTGTTACAGTTCAGAAGTAGGGCCAGCGCTTTTGCATCACACATTACAGTCTCTTTATACACAACAGCCCCTGTGGGGTGAATTCACTATATACACCTGCTTAGCCCCTTCCATGTCTTTACAGAGCAAGCTCATTGCCTACTGTTTCTGTTACATTTCACTGAAACCTGGGTACGATAGGGAAGGGCGCCTCAGCTTACCACCTTCCCCAGCAGCACCGCTGTCACTATGCATAACATTTACATCCACAGCATCAACCCCTCACCTCCCATGGTTGTTTATTTGATAACAAAGGAGGGGTACACTCAGATGCAGAGGTAGGGAGAACTCGGTGTGACATAATCCTGTCTCCTTGACAGCAGTGGAAGGTTTGGGATACTTCTGTGAACACATAAACAGTTTCCCTGGCAACCAGAACATTCAGGGAGTGTCTACCATGGTAATACACTGCCACCACTGACATGCCTTGATGCAGGACTAGCAGATCTGAAAATGGAAATTTGGGGCCCGGTGCAGATTTGGTTGCAAAATGGGCGCTATTCAATGAACAAAAAAAAAGCAAGGTGCGTCCAGCTTCATATTGGCAGCATATGCACTTGGATTGTGCCTAGTCATAGTCATCACCTGCCCTATAGCAGGCACAAAAGATCTGCTTCCTAACAGGTGTTTATATGCGTCTTTCTGCAGGGCTGCATGAGCCACATTTGCGTGAATATGTCTTTACTGTACATGGCCTGCGTTTGCATTCCCCTTCCCTTCTCCCATCTTCAGTTGGAAGAAGGCCCAAATGGCAGATATGCGCAAGTCTGCATCGGCATGCGGTCTCTTTGTGGACTTGCAATTCACAATAGACAAACTAGTGTGCATTCAAATCTGCGGAAGGTCCTTGGTGTTTTTATGGACTTTATCAATATCCTCACCTTACGCAATATAGTCGCACAGTTTTTTCCCACAATTATTTTAGTTGTTGTGATTAGCACAGAAAGTGAACCCTCTGGATCTTAAGCAATTGGCACTGGCTCTTTTGGGGGAAGAGTCTAATGACCGCTCTGGTTTTCAACAGAGGACCCTGCCAGGACATTTCTCTACAATGCAGAAGGATCACGGGAGTCTTATAGATTTATTTGTTAACAACCTTCAAATGGGGTACCAGAACACTAGGCAAGCTGTTATTAAGGAACAAGCTAAATGACCCAATGACAGGAACTCCCTTAGTTCTGATGTATCCAGCCCTGCCGATGTTGCACCAGATCCTCTTCTTCAGTTGACAGTGCTACGTAACACTCCTGATCCTAGCTCCACGCAGCAACCTCCCAGACACTGTCAGTAGACTCACTAGACTCCTCTTTGCCACTTTCAGCACTCTCCTGGCCCCCTCCCCTCCCCCACCCCCTCCTCCCTGACTGCCTCTGATTTCGCCTCCTTCTTCTCCTCTAAAATCGAGGCCATCCGACTTGAAATCTCCTCCTCCACTCTCTCTTCCACCCCTCCCACTCTTCTGTCCTCCCCCCCAACCACCTTCCCCTCCACTCCTTCCGTCCCACCACCGGCGAGGAAGTCCACTCTCTCATTTTATCCTCCCCCCCCCACTACCTGCCCCCTGGATCCCATCCCCTCCCACCTTCTTCGCTCCCTTTCCCCCACCACCTGCTCCCACCTCGCTCACCTCTTTAATCTCTCCCTCTCCACTGGCATCTTCCCCTCCTCCTTCAAACATGCTCTCGTATCCCCCATTCTTAAGAAACCTAATCTCGACCCCACTTCTCTCTCGAACTATCGCCCCATATCTCTTCTCCCTTTTGCCTCCAAAATTCTTGAGAGGCTCGTCTGCAGCCGTCTCACCTCCTACCTTTCTGAATACTCCCTCCTTGATCCTCTCCAGTCTGGTTTCCGCCCCCTCCACTCCACTGAAACTGCCCTGGCTAAAGTCACCAATGACCTCCTCTCTGCAAAAGCCAGGGGCCACTTCTCCCTTCTCATCCTCCTTGACCTCTCTGCAGCCTTTGACACCGTTGACCACCCCCTCCTCCTTCACACCCTCCAGTCTTTCGGCCTCTCCGACCCAGTCCTGTCCTGGTTCACCTCTTACCTTACTCACCGTTCCTTCTCTGTCACCACCTCTGGGTCTCTCTCCCCCCCATCCACCCTTCCAGTCGGGGTCCCTCAGGGCTCTGTTCTGGGACCCTTACTCTTCTCTCTATACACCTCCTCCCTGGGTGAACTCATCAGCTCCTTCGGCTTCAGCTACCACCTTTACACTGACGACACTCAACTATACCTCTCCTCTCCTGATCTCTCTCCCTCCCTCCTCTCTAGGGTGTCCGCCTGCCTCTCTGCCATCTCCTCCTGGATGTCCTCTCGATTCCTCAAACTTAACCTTGCCAAAACTGAGCTCATAGTTTTTCCTCCCTCTCATACCCCATCCCCTTCTGACCTCTCCATCACTGTCGACAACACCTCTATCTCCCCTGTCCCCCAACTTCGCTGCCTTGGTGTCATCCTCGACTCCTCTCTCTCCTTTGGCCCCCACATCCTCTCTCTTGCTAAATCCTGCCGCTTCCAGCTGCGCAACATCGCTCGCATCCGGCCCTTCCTCTCCCAAGATGCCACCAAATGCCTTATCCACTCTCTGATCATCTCCCGCCTGGACTACTGCAACCTCCTCCTCACTGGCCTCCCCCACTCTCATCTCGATCCCCTTCGATCCGTCCTTAACGCTGCAGCTAGGCTTATTTTCCTCTCTCACCGCTCCTCTTTTGTCTCCCCCCTCTACCTAGCCCTTCACTGGCTCCCATTCCCCTTCAGAATCCTCTTTAAGCTCCTCACACTCACCTACAAGGCCCTCGCCAACTCCACTGCGCCCTACATCTCCACCCTCCTCTCTATTCATGCTCCATCCCGCCCTCTCCGTTCTGCCTCTGACCGTCGCCTCTCTCCCCCCCCTTATAACCTCCTCCCACGCGCGTATTCAAGACTTCGCCCGCGCTGCCCCCCTCCACTGGAACAAGCTCCCTCCCTCCATCAGAACTTCCCCTTATCTGTCCAGCTTCAAACGGGCCCTAAAAACCCACCTTTTTCTTAAAGCCTTTCTGTCTCCCACTTAACTTCCTACCTTATCTTCTGCCTCTGTCCCCCTACTCTCCCTCTCTCCCCTGCGTCTCTCTGTCTGTCCACCCCTCCCCTTAGATTGTACGCTCCTCTGAGCAGGGCCATCTCTCCTCCTGTTTCCACCACTTCTAACTCTGCTCTCCAGCTACTTAGCCCTCCTCCTCAAAGGTCCTCCACCCCACGTCCACTTTCGCTCCCTCCTCCCCCCTGGGGTTCTCCCTGACTTCCGCGCCCCCCTTCTTGGGCCCCGTTGTTTTCGGATCCTCCCTCCCCCTTCCCCGCCCTCTCTAGCTGTGCATTGAGCGTACTGAGTTGCTGTGTTTACTGTACTGTGCTGTCTCCCATTGTATTGTGATTTTGTTTGTCTCTGTACGGCGCTGCGGATGCCTTGTAGCGCCTTATAAATAAATATTAATAATAATAATAATAATAGAGGGTGAAGTAAATGAGTTGCTATGTAGTTGTATGTCCCCTCCCTACATCTCCAATCTCATCTCTACCTACACTCCTCCGCTCTGCCTGTGACCGCCGCCTCACTGCTTCACTGATCACCTCTTCTCACTCCCGTCTCCAGGACTTTGCCCAGGCTACTCCCCAGCTGTGGAACGATCTTCCACATTCCATCAGGTTAGCAACTACTCTCAAAGGCTTCAAGCGTGCCTTCAAGACTCATTTGTTTATTCAAGTCTATCAGTCTTCCTCCCCCAGTTAGTACCACCCTATTTGTGTCTCCCCTTTCTTTTAGGATGTAAGCTCTCAGTAGCCGGGCCCTCTTTACTTGTGTGCTCCTTCTACTATTCCATCACCCGCTGTACCTCTTGGCCTGCTTCCCTAGCCCTATTTACTTAAGCTTCGGCCTACTTCTCGCTGATTTCTACCATTACTTTCACTCATTTTCCCAGTAATAATTTGTCTGTGTATATATTTTTGTTCATTTGTTGTTCTTTCTGTATCATGTTGTGTCATGGCTCACTGTTTTTTGTATGTCATGTACGGCGCTGTGGACCCTTTGTAGCGCCTTATAAATTAAAGATAATAATAATAATAGTGTAGCACATTAAATAATGTAGAATGAGCACTAATGTGCAGAATCAATATTTCATTTTGCAAGACTGGATTATTTAAATGATATAATGGAGTTAAGAATTCATTTTGCAGGAATGTTCCCTGATTTTCTGGACAGCGCAAAACCTTTTCCTCTCTACAAACAAGTTGAAATATCTGCCATCTTTTAGATCCTTGAAACTGGGTGATGTTCATTTACTTATAATGAGATGAATTGTGCACCTGCTTCTGTGGAAAATGACATTTCTAGGTGCACTTACACAATAATAAATAAAAATCTTCAAATACACAAAAGTGACATCTCATGAAGTCCGGGTGTCATCTCACTTTCATGATTCATTAAGATATACAGTACATGATGCTAGGCTGGGTTGAGTTTTAGGAGAAAAGTTAAGTTATTGAAGGGGGTGGTCTTGAAATGATGGTTGGTTGGACATTGAAGTTGTATTTATCGTATTTTCCAGAGTATCCACCAACCTACAGAACTAGGACTTAGATTCGTTTTATGGTGGTGTATTCAAAGACAGTGAAGTGGAACCATGAAATGCGTTAGTGAACGGGTAGGTGTGCATAAAATAGCATTATGGGCCAGGAGAACTTGTAGTTCATAAATGATCATTTGCAACTTTGTTCATAACTATAGTTATAACTATAGTTCTTTCACTCATTCTACAAATATTAAACTGTAAAATACATTACTTAATACATGAATAATTGAGAGAAATTCAAATTCCTCAGTAAAAAAAACGTGTAATTTTAGGTTCCCTAAAAGGTCCATTGTGGCTTCAGCAATGGAAAAACAACATACTTTACATAAGCAAATATAATATATGACTTTTGTAGCCCTGTGAACAAATATATTGTATTACATACTAAAAGTGATGTCTCACCCGTGTATCAAGAAAAACATCAAGAGGAACAGCACATGAAGCTGTGGACATCTGTACTCTGCATTAGAGAAAGTAGAATAAAATGACATCTACTGATCTTCAAAGGGGGGAAAAGAAAGTTTCTATTTTTAAAAGTGCAAATATAGTTTTTAGGTGCCAGAATGCTGTAATTTCCTGAGAGGCCAGAAGCACTCTTGCCCACGGTGTGTAGTCTGCTCTCTCTTTTTTTTGTGCTATAATCATAATATCGGTATTGGCTGACATCAGAGTCTGAGGATGTTAGTGAGGTACAAGGAGCTCTTGGATGGAGCAACTGAGTAACTCAAGTAGTTTTAGAGCCAAACCTTGAAGTATATTAAAAAAGATACAACAAAAAAGGAATATCGAGTGAGCCAAGATTTCAGAACAAGGATGATGTAACAATTGAATTGTTTTCAAGTCAACAATTCTGGTCACTGTTTGAAGAGTTATGACTTATTTCGAACTTCTGAGCACTTGTCAGCCAAGAGGTAGAACGAGAGAGAAGAGAGAGTGCGGTGTGAGGGAGGAATGCTGTAACCGAGACATGACCAAGTCCTATGATGAAATACATCTCACGGTCAGAGCCGGAGGGGATGGTGGTCTCATCAGAGGGAAATCGGATACAGACATAAGCCTGTACTTTATGAGACAATTTAGTGATCATGAAAGGTGCTAGACAGACAAATTTGGAATGTATTTTTAATATATGTTTTTAGGGTAAAGTAACAAGGGCTATAAAAAGGAACACCAAAACCATAGAGGAACGTTAAAGGAATTTAGAGTGTTGGATAGCGTCTGTGGAAGCTGAATAATATGTGTTGAATCAGCCACTAAAAGTGTTATTTGTCACTTGATGCTACCTACAGTCTGATGCCTCTGAAATTAAAGGAATATTCACCTTCTGATACAATAGTCTGCAATTTTTCAGGGAAGATTGGCAATGTTGAGCATTAGGGTTATTACAAGTCCAAGGGCAAATCATCATCATCAGCGATTTATATAGCGCCACTAATTCTGCAGCGCTGTACAGAGAACTCATTCACACCAGTCCCTGCCCCATTGGAGCTTACAGTCTAAATTCCCTAACATACACACAGACACAGAGAGAGAGAGAGAGAGAGTGGAGTCAATTTGATAGCAGCCAATTAACCTACTAGTATGTTTTTGGAGTGTGGGAGGAAACCAGAGCACCAGGAGGAAACCCACACTAACACAGGGAGAACACACAAACTCCACACAGATAAGGCCATGGTCGGGAATCGAACTCATGACCCCAGTGCTGTGAGGCAGAACTACTAACCACTAAGCCACCGTGCAGGATTGAGGAACAGGGGGATCCAAATTTTAAAGTTACAGTGTTATGAAAACACAGTAGGCTTCATTTAATAACCTGAAGATCTATGCAGGATCCTCTTTGTTTTTTACCGGGCACTTTTGGGCAAGTCTACCTAGATTTCTGCCAAAGCACATAGGTTTGCGGAGCAATGTGGCAGAAAAACAGCAGCTTGTACCAGCTGGTGGGAAGGGTTGGAGACAGTAGGGTGGATGGTCATCATCATCATTTATATAGCGCCAGCAAATTCCGTATTGCTTTAGAATTGGGAACAAACTATAATAAAACAATACTGGGTAATAGGGACAGACATAGAGGGAAGAGGGCCCTGTGCGCAATCTTACAATCTAAGGATTGTTCCTTGCAACTATGGAGTAAGTGCACCAGGGAACCAACCACTTCTGTAAAAACAAGTGCAAAAATGAAATGAGAGGATATTTAGGTGTGATTCTTGTAGTGCAGATGGGTGCACAGACTTTAAACTCTGTAGAAGGACTATATCTTGAACCAGCTGTGCGAGCAGAGTTTATGGAGCGTATCAGCACTTATAGGACAGGAGCTTGGCACTTATACTACATGTTATGTTGCAGGCAAGTACAGTATACACACACCAGGTTCCATGGTGCTGAAATACTAGTGCTCACAAAGTGCCCATCTGCTACTGGATTTACAGTCACTGGCCACTGTTAATTACGGTAGTTACAACACTTAATGAATCCCTACTCTTATTTCCATGCCAACATTCAAAAGAAAATAGCTGCCCAGGAGACAATTATTTCCTTTACCATCTTTCAAGTGTACCCTGAAGCAGATTTAGCGAGAACTCATCGATTCATGAATGTCTCTGGTCAATTGATAGGCTGCATTCCCATGAATACTGGGTCCCCTGTGTTTACACAGTGGTCCAGAATTTAAAGGCCAGAATGTACCATGTTGACGTCTCAGTGAAATGTTTATTGAGTTACATTATTATTAAAGATGCATCATGCAATCTTTCAGTTTCTACAGAACGTATTTGAACTTTTATGTTCTCGGAATTTTGGGGATTTTGCCACGCGGAGCTGAGAGTTGTTCTGTTTGTAGTGATTGTTCACTAATAAAAATAAATATTATACATATAGCTACTATAACAAAGATTATACATATTACATATTATACATTATACATATTACTACCATCGGTGGCCTCCTTGTCAACACAGCGTAAATCAGGCAGGATGTTATGGCTGATACGTTCTGTTTTATTCTTAGCTACTTGCTGGAATTATTGTATATTCCACTGGGTTGTATTTAAGATAATTTATTGGCAGACAGGAGGTACAACAGGATTTTGGAGTCCTAGTTAAATACAGGCCACACAAATACTCACACCTTGACTAAAAACAGCATTTATTTTATTGAAGTGTTTTTGAAAACTGGTTTGTATTTGGACAGCTAATATTACTATTTTTAGGGGGGGAAGGTTAAGCATAGGGTATTATGTTTTATTCTCTGCTGATTATTCCACGGAACACCAGCATTTTATTATCGATGATTACATTTTAATGAAGACGGACACTGCTGCCTGATGTAACATTCCTTTAAATGTCAAAATTAGATATTTACTAACCAGAATAAATGCAGACGTGAAGTGTAAATGTTTATTCCCCGTTTGTGTTTGTCATTTGGCTATTTTTGCTCAGATGTGCCTATCGCACAAAGTTTAGCACGGCAGGATGGTGTCGACTGTGAAGGGAGTACCTCTTTGTTACTCATGAAAGGAGGAGGCTTGTTAGACAGGGTTAGATCAGGGTATAGCATGCAGGCTGGCTGCAATAATGTGTAACGCATTTTGGTGCACAAAACAATATTTAGATTTGCAGGATGAGCTATTGTAGATCATGTAGCAATGTCTGGAATTTAACCTCATATATCAAACGTCTCTTTTCCTATACATGGTAAGCTCGCAGGCAGGGCTCTCATGTGAGAGAGGGCTGTCATCGCTTTGTCTGTTTGGTAATACACAGTCTTGATTTCTACCGTGTTTGCTCCCAACTGTAAAGCGCTACCGAGTAGGCCGCTGCAATATAAATACATGTTAAAAATAATTATTCTAATCAACCCCAAGGGGTGAATGGTGCATAATTTTCTGTTGTTTCTGTTTCAGCGTGTGTATGAGAGCCCTGTTATACTTGCAAAATTAACAAATTTAGGGGTCACTTTATGTATTGCTGCATTTTTCCCACCAGTAGATTATCATCTCTTTCCAGTGCTTTTTGCTACAATAAGAGATTTTTTTCATAGTTGTTTATCATTAAAGTCAAGCCGGGACAGCACCAGGGGCAAACGCAGGATTTATAGAGAGGGGTTTGCACGCCAAACCGCCAGTGGGTGTGACCAGCATGCATTAGGGTGGGGCTATAATTTTAGACAGTGCTTGGCTGCTCCAACTCTTCCTATCCCCATCATATACACGGTAATGCTGCATGCACTACTGTTAGGTGCATTCAGGTCTCCCTCTTTGAGCAGAGCCCTATGAAGAGGGTAGGGGGAAACACAGCAGGGGAGAGAGACGGTGCAAATAGAAACAATCCGAACAAACTGCACACAAGCTGCAGGGCCCATCCACCTCATGCATACAGCACCCCAGGCTGTGATGGGGGGTTTCCAGGCACTAGGACCCCCGGGTGCGCCACTGAGCAAATACAATAAGAGTCTGTCACGGGGAAGACGAATGCAATAGCTCTACCGGGGAGGTAACCCTGAAGCTGAAAGCTAACTGAGCATGTAAACCCCTACGGAAGGAGAGGAGTAGCGTGCATCCAGCCTTTATCAAATGCACTCTCCCCTCCAGCAGTACGGTGGCCATTGTATTTCAGCTTCTGACACCCTCTTCAAAGAGCATTAGCAATTAACCACAAGCTCAGAAAAGATAAGCTTTTAAGAGCTTGATAAATTACTCTAATTAGCCATCCCCATAGAGATTAATAGGGATGGTGGTATTGAGCATTCATTTGTTTAAAACATTGTTATTGTTACTAGTATTTAGCTTAACTGAATAATCTTCAGTTAAGCAAGAAGGGGAGGGTCCCTGAGGAATGGCACTGTTACTGAAGCTGAGAGCCTGTTATATGAAGGTGACTCCAATGAACAGTATTGTAGGAGAATATCATATTTTTTAAAATCAATTACTAGTTGATCAAAATGTTTTCTTAGCCTCCAGGGAGACACCTCTGCCCAGTAGAAGTGCCCCTGGTGAGCAGAGAGGCAGAACAATGTACAGTACAAAAGTCTAAATGTTCCATCAAAATTCCGGCCCCTACCAGTTAGTACCACCTCCTACAATAAAATCACCTTTCCTATTTTCTTTTAATATACCGACTAGTCTTGTTTAATTAATGGGTCAAATTAAATATAAGAGTGATGGGGATATCTGGACTGTCTTTATTGCTTGGGGTAATTTTTTGTCTCTGAAGCTTTTTATTAAATTGCTCCGAGAATGTGCTTATCTGAAGAAGTGCAACATGGAAGTGCAAAATGTGTTACGTTACAGGGCGAGACCAGAAGACGGACAGTTCCGAGCCACATGCAAAACTGAGGTCCCCGTCCAGGGTGTAAATTTGTCATTTCAATAATCTCGCTCCTCCAGAGCAAACCTTGTACACTGTCCCCAACTGCTCCATATTGGTGAGTCTACTGCATACATTTCTAAGAATGGCTTCACTCCCCCAAACCCTCCCCTCTGTATTTAGAATGCTGTTAATTGCATAACTTTTAATGCCAGCTCCTCTGACAGTTCCGTTGATCTAGGTAGACTAGAGGAATGGTTAAGAGCCTGGCAACACCGGTTTAATGTCAAAAAAATGCAAAATCAAACCCAAAGGCTAAATATAGTATTATTGGCACTATAATGGAAACTACTAAGGAGGACAGGGATCTAGGAGTCACTATTTCAGGTGAATTGAAAGTGGGTAAGCAATGTAACAAAGCAATGAGGAAGGTAAGTCAGATGCTTTGCTGCATAAGGAAAGGAATCATAGATACAGGGCAGATAGATAGAAGTAATAATGCCGCTGTATAGGTCATTGGTATGTCCTCATCTAGAATACTGTGTTCAGTTCTTTGTTTCTCCAGCAATGACTCCATTTCTCCTTATTCACCAACCTGTCTTTTTACCTCCCAGAAGAGACGAATGGTTAAACGGAGTTAACTCCATGCAACCAAACACTGGAGGAACAACTTGTGATTTTGGCAGTGATAACAGATAATTTCATATAAGCAGTTTTGGCACTATTAATACTTTGGCAGCTTAAGTTGCACATATTGTTCTTCCCATGTACAGCTCTGGTGCCTCTGAACATCTGAGAACATCACCTCTCAGGTCCAGCCATGGACACTGCCTACTTTACCTGAATACAGGTCTGGACACTGCCATGATAAAAACTATTGCTCAGTATTTTCCAAATAGAAGAGAATGTCCAGAAAAATAACCTGCTTCCCAGAACTGCTTTATTTCATAAATTACATCATCCATATGTCAAGCAAAAGGTAAAACAGTCTTTTACTGTTGTCTTCCAAAATACACAGGTCTTTTTAGTAGTACCTCCCTAGATCCCACTGAAATATACCTATAGTACCATAGTCTAATAGTACCTCTGCACATACATATACCAACACTTCTATCCAGACCCTCACTGTGCAAGACCTTGTTGGCTGCTTTAATATAAAATACAGAGAAACACTCATAGGGCTAGATTTACTAAGCTGCGGGTTTGAAAGAGTGGGGATGTTGCCTATAGCAACCAATCAGATTCTAGCTGTCATTTTGTAGAAAGTACTAAATAAGTGAAAGCTAGAATCTGATTGGTTGCTATAGGCAACATCCCCACTTTTTCAAACCCGCAGCTTAGTAAATCTAGCCCATAGTGTTGAGTGATCTACCGAACCTCCCAATAGTGTGCACAACACATGGAGGCAGCGGAAGGACATTTGGTATATGAAGTTTTCTAATGAGGGACTACTGTGCCAAGCCGCACTTAAGTTTCCTTAGGGCCTGAGTCTTGTAAATAACTTCAGTCCTGACCGTAATTAACCCCGTCATCACTTTTTATCAACATTTATTGGGCTTAGATAACCCAGGCCCTTTACTGCGCTGCTCTCCCAGTTAACCTTTTCTGATAAGACCATCTTGGTGGGCTGGAGGAGCTCACTACCCAAGAACCCAATTTTGAGGACAAGGCATACAGTCAGGGCCATCTTACAACATTATGGGCCCCCAGGCAAAGCAGTGCACCGGGGCCCCTAGATATAGATATATAGATATATACAGATATAGATATATAGTGATAGAGATAGATAGATGTACTTGCTCAGTGACCCTTGTAGGTTTTTTTTTGCAGTTTTTTTTCTTGTGCAGGATTATTTATTCTCATTAAGAGCCGTGGGGCCCCCGGGCAGCTGCCCATCGTGCCCAATGGAAAAGATGGCCCTGCATACAGTCCTTTTGTTTGAGAGGTGATCTGGCAAAACTCACTTTCTACTTCTGCAGCCACTAACCGGTATTAGCACTACTGAACTAGCAGGTGTGGAGTCTAACGTACCCCTGGTGTTCACCAGGGACCCCTGCAAGGAGGTTTGGACTTCGCTGCACAGGGCACACAGGTCATGTCCTACTAGCCAGTTCCCGGTGTAGCGGTAAGGAGGGTCAGACGGTCCGGGTCAGAAGCCAATCGGGAATGCAAGGTACAAAGGAGGATTCAAACGGGTAGTCAAACAGGCCAAGGTCGCAGGAACAATATGGGTCAGAATACAAGTGAATGGTCAACAAGCCTGGTCACAATGGTAATATACAATCCAGGAGAATAGTCAGTAGCGCTGTGTCAGAATCCAATAATAAGCCACAATGAATATGCTGCAGACAGGAACCTGTTACTCTGGCACCCTAGTGGCGCCAGAGCCAGGTTTAAATAGGAGCAGGGAAGCAGGGATTGGAGGAAGCAGGAGGAGGCACGGACAGGCACGCTGTGTGCCGAAAGAAGCATCCCGACGGATCAGGGCGCATGCGCCTAACAGAGGAGGAAGCTGGGGACAAGGCGCGCCTGTTGCTAAGCAACAGGGCGCCCTGCCCGAGACCCTTCAGGCGTAGCATAGCAGACGAACAGCGGGGACGGCACCTGACACCTTCACTTTGGCTGAGTGCCAAGATACACTTTCTTTGTCTGTAGGACTGAGGGGAGACTGTAACATCATTAACACCAGGACCCCCTTTCCTTTGCTTTCCAAAGCCCTATTCAACCCTTTAGGCAACCTTGGGCTATGTTTATAGCCCCGGATTTAAATTGGGACTAAATAAAGTTTACTCAATAAAAGTTAATCAAAATAAACTAAGATCAATCCGAGAGTCACAAAGACTGACCTAAGCCAGGTCCTTAGTAGTGGGGACTGCTCCTCCTGACACAAGAAATATGTGGGATATTCAATGATCGGACCATGACATGTCCATGTCTAACAGAGCTACTGTTGTTGGGTTTTGCAGAAGATTTTTCCGCTTGAGAAAGGGTCTCAAGAAGCTTCTTCAGCAAAATATTTGAATATCAGCCTCATCACACATTATTTGGTTATCAACCTGCCTATGTACAATATTTTTCTGCCAGGGAACCTAGACACATTATTTTGCTGCAATAGAATCTTCGCAGGGTGCCCACTTTCCTGCTTGCCAGAAACACTGGGATCTGTGCTGCAATGAATCTTGACACCTCTGAAGTACGAGAGGTGCAAACTAACCCTTCGGAATTCATATACTTCTATTACTGAAAGGTTTTCCTTCCTGAGTGTTACCGACTAGAAGCAGAGGGAAAAATTACCTTTATCAAGTATTCTAAGTATGTCAAGTATGTAGTTATTTAGATAGAGAATTCCCCCCCAAAAAATGCCAATAATCCTAATAATTGAGGAAACACATACAATATGTGGAATCAAAGCATGATTCAATGGAGCAGGCAGCAAAAGCACAAATAATTGAATGTTTAAAAATTCAGATTGATCTAAATGATTATAAGAAAAATACACATTGAAACATTCAATTATTTCTGGGAATTCTGCCTAAAATGCTTTTAAGGCTAAAATCTATGTGCAAATGTTTCTGTCAAAGCGTTCTTATATCTTCAGCTTTATTCTGTCTGAGCGTATCTGGGCTACATACTGATGTCCCTGTTCTTCTAAACCACTGACCAGTTCAACAGATGTTTAATGAGCTCATGGAATAAAGTATATAACTGCATTGCTATTTTAAGAACCAGGTAACTGGATTTGTTTACCCCCCCCCCCCCATTCACCCAAGAGCTGTGGGAAATACTGACCCTTGGTTCAATGTCTGAAGGGAATATAGACGTAGGTGCTCTCTTTACCCTACATTGCATCCTGCCGTCGACATGCATGTTGATATATCATAATCATCATCAAACGCTATTTATGTAGCGCCACTAATTCTGCAGCACTGTACAGAGAACTCACTCACATCAGTCCTTGCCCCATTGGAGCTTACAGCCTAAATTCCCTAACATACATACACAGACAGACAGAGAGAGAGACTGGGGTCAATTTGATAGCAGCCAATTTACCTACCAGTATGTTTTTAGAGTGTGGGAGGAAACCTGAGCTCCCGGAGGAAACCCACGCAAACACGGAGAGAACATACAAACTCCGCACAGATAAGGCCATGGTCGGGAATCGAACTCATGACCCCAGTGCTGTGAGGCAGAATTCTAACCATTAAGCCATGCAAAAGAGGGAGAGAACAAAGACTTGATACTACAACAATGATTATTCATTCAAGCAGAAATCCCACTTACAATTGGGAAAACCTGTGCTGCTGGTGATTCTGATGACGGCATCCGCGAATGATGTCTGCAGATCCTCTTCGGTCCAAACTCAGATGCCTTTCACATAGAATTCTTCTTTTCATTTGCTGATACAGGATTTCTATTGCACGTGTATTACGTACCTCAACAATGTGATCCCATTAGTTAAAAAGACGGAACTAATTATAATAACAAATAAATAACTCAAGACTTTAATACACTATTACTAATATATCTCTATATATAAATACTTATCATTTTATTTGAAAATATATGGTTGTTTGTAAGCCCAGACATGCAGTGATTTTGGAATAATTTGCCCTGAAATGAATAAAATGTCTGACTGAATTCCTGCACATATGGGCTGCTTTTTAGATGATCTCCACTTCATTCTGCTCCTTGAAGGATTGTCTTAGGTCCTGCCTGTTCCCTCTGTATGGCCACTGTGAGTTGACACCTAGAGGGCCTCCAAATTATGAACTCTCTTTTCTTTTGAATATTAATGTATGCACATTGTTCTGGGAGAGCACCCCTTACATAAATGATATGAAATATACCAATTATTCAAAAAGTATGGACTCAACTAGGGCGGTTATCTAATCTAGTACACACTGACGTGAGTTGAGACCTGTTGGCTAAGTCTCTTCTGTGTCTCTACTGCCCTCATCTGTTTCCTGCTTCAATATCTCAAGAGGGTCCCCAGGTAACTCCATAGAACATACATTGGTTATTTGGTAGATGCCTTCATCAAAAGCAGTTCTAGCCAGAGAGCTCACATTAAGGCCTCATCCAGAGACAGTACACATAGTGGCCATCTTGATCATCAGGCAGATGAACTACCCTAGGGTATTCTCAGGAGAAGATGACAGGGCCTTGTATCTCCATGTTCAGGCACTTGGAATATGTCAGATAAAGCTCATCCCAGCCTCTAGCAGGGAATACTGGTAAGCCCCCTAAATATGATGATAATGCTCCTTCTGCTTCAGTTCCTAGCTTGGATGTGGTCCTCCTTGTACTGTATGTTGCATAGAGGTTGTACCATAGAGGGGTGAACTTTCAGGTGTCTTTGTTAATAATTGCCTACAGCATTTTTGTTAATTGGTGTGGAGTTGCCAACTCGGTAAGAAAATTCCACCTTGAAAATCACTCCTGTTACCTTAAAATAAGAAAATGTCACCCACTGACTAGATTAAGACATATTAAAAAATAGTGAATAAAGATAGTTAACCTGGATCCACCAGTGTTCGGGCAAGTCTCCCTTGCTGCCAGTTTTTGACATCCTAGTATGTGAGGTCCATCCCTCTCATGATTCATTAATCTGGTCAGAGGTTTCAAGAGAACTTTGAAATTCATTTTCCTCAGCACATCAGCCTTTATTATTGCAGCCGTCCAATCAGTGCTCTCAACAGAAGAGGTTTCAGAATACTTGAATTTCAAAATGTCCCCTACAAAAAAGTTAAGCCATGGAGTCCGTATCTCACAAATGACAGAGATCCCATGCACAGAAGCTCTGAGGGTTTGCTTCTTAATTTAGGATGAAGTGCGTAAAAACTAAGCATAGATTTGTTTTGGCTCTAAATTGTAGACTTAGTACAAGTTGCAATGTACTATATGAAGAGGCAGGTCTAGCATTACTTTAACTGTGGCTTTAAAATAAATATTTTTGTGTACATGATTACATTTGATTTTATGCTTTTCTCCAAAAGTTGGTTCTTCTCTGCCTTCTTCCTTTTAACGCTATGAGTTTTTCTCAGTTAAGCACCTGGACACGACCCGTCATTGTATTGATTGATAACTTAATTATGTGCGGTCACTGAAACCTAAGTCCTGAGGAAGGTAGTGGTATATTGCCAGGGTAAAACCAAATATACTTTGTAAATACTTGGCTAACCGTATTTTAGTAATTCCAAACACCACAAAAACCATTTTGTCATCGAAAGTAGTATTTTTTTTCTTAACATCCATGGGCATGAATAACAAGACAAGGAAGAGGTAATTATATCAAACATGTTCTCTCTGCAAGACAGTTAAAAATACAGCATCCCAAGAGGACCTATTTCAACAGAAGTTCTCCTTCATTTCACCACAGAAAAGTGGATACCACTTGTGTAAGATATGATTTTGGCATCTCCGATGCAGAGTCAAGTTTTTGGCTTCAGGAGGAGTCCTCTGATTTTATCCTTAAAGTATCCCCGTCTTGAACGAGTCTCCACAAGACATCCATTTTCTTAAGCTTTCTGCAATCATTTGAGGATTTCTTAATTGTCCCACATAAATAGGCTAATAACTCATCGTAAAATATTCTGCCAGGACCTCATAATGATCTCACTTAATTTCCACCGCCGTATGACTCAGAAAATTAAATTATGGAAACTTTTTTTTTTTCCCTTTTTTTTTTATAATAAGGTATGAGAAAGTACCTTATTTCTGCTAAGAACACTGCTTCTAAGTGTTTAATCTACTAACTAAAAGGAAGTAGTAATTACCTTAATGGTAATAATTCGGTCTCCTCTTAAATTACATATAGAACTGTTATAGGTAGGGCCCGGTGGTAGTTCCAATTTTAAAGGAACAGTAATAAAGACACAATAATATACAATAAGATATGTGTTATGTAGCACAAAGATGATATACTCTGTATGCACAATCGTTTACTGTGTACACACATTTAAGTAATGTTTGGAGACTTTAGATATAAATGAGAGCCTTTGTGTTAATTGACTTTAAATGAAACATTACTAGGGCTCCCTGGGTTATATAAATGATTAATTGAGATACCGTGAGGGGTACTAACTCTACAATAGTCCCAATTTTAAAATGTAAACATTTTAAGTCATACTTCAGCTCCTTGTAAGCTATGCATCAGATACTCTGGCCCGCTCCACAATTGTGGCTGGCTATTCTTCAAATCCGTAAGCCGCAACCATTTTTGCTGTGGGAAATTGGGACTTTCTTGCAAAAATCTGGAAAGTTAGAGGTTATAAACATGGAACCCGGCGCAGACCACAGTGACACATTTAAAGATAATATGGAAATAGGTACCACAATAAGCACTTTGGACGTATGAATTTATTTAATATAGAGGCACTTTAGATACCAACCTTTTCCTCTTCCTCTTTTTACTGCTCTCCTTCTATAATGAATCTTTGCAGAGTGGCCAATTGCTAGAGTGCTGAAGGAAAGTGAAAATAGGCAGATTAGGTGTCCATGGGACTGTGCCGTATGAGATCAGAATCTAACCTTGCCTCGTGCTTATGGTTGCCTTAGCTCACATCAATACTATGTTCTGTTGAACGACCGTGCTCCATCCATTATCTAATGCCCAGTGTCTGGCTTCCTGCTTTCCCCCATTTCCCTTCTTACACTATGACACTGCCCCATTACATACAGCCCTGTCATCCCTTACTCAGTATAAACAATGAACTGCTTAATACCTCTCACAAGATCCCCACATCCGTGCTCTGTGAACATTCTGATTGCCTGAGGCTACACATGATTCTTCCCCACTCAACTTCAATACTGGAAGAAAAGAGATGAGTAAGAGATTAAGATTGATAACAAAAATGGATTCTAACATAAGCCACACACACCATAAGAATACACAGTAGCCATTACAAATTCTGACCAAACCACAGGAACATCTCTAGAAATCCTATTAGCATAGTTTCAAGATATTTTGTTCTATCTCTATGGCCGCAGACAACCATCAAGATTAATCTGTAAACAATGACTGATTCTGCAATGCATCTCTACACCTTCAGTAGGCAAATGAATACCAGTACCCTGAAGGATATAAGCCCTTTGTACCCTACCACTGCCCCCCCCCCCCCCCCCACCACTGGAAATCCTTAAATCTTAAATCCATTAAATGCTCCCTTGAAACCCACTTATTCTTGCTCACCTACTCTCCCCTCTCCTAGACCCCCCACTTCACCATCTGCTCCCTCTCTCGCACGTCTGCCCTGTCTACTCTTTCTGTCTCCCACATCCCTCTAGAATGTATGCTCGCACCCAGGTTGCTCTCTACCCTTTGTCTCCTGTCTGTCGGTTCAGTCTGTATGTCCCTGTTACATTGTACACTCCATATGATATGTTGTATTGCAGTACTTACTATGTTGTCTACGTGTATAGTTGTATTTGTTTTATGCTAATTTGCACCTAGGTATTATCTGTTATATGTCTTATATTTATGTGTTATTGCTGTATATGTATGTTTTATATTGATGTACCCTTGCTTTTATGGTTCTGAGGAATCTGTGGCACCTTA